>NW_010306122.1:31935-36581 GCF_000700745.2 Antrostomus carolinensis
GGAAAGAGATATCTTATTAAAAATAGAGTACCTTGGCAAAGACCCTTACATTTTTTTACCTCCAGATACACTTGTTATCTCACACGGATCCTCTACAATTTCAACATCAGCATAAAAAAATACACATCTGTAGACACTGAAATAATCTGAGAAAACAAAAAGAACATGCTTAAACAACAAAACAGTCATCACCTTTGATGAATCTTCTTCAGCATTCTGTTCTATATCATCACTGAACGAAAGCTTTTCATCAGCAATAGCACAGTAGTGCCGAGTCCATTTCTAAAAGTTGAGAGATATTAAAACCATTAAAAAGACAGAGTGAAACTCACTAACCACAATTTCCAAACAAGGGGTAATGATAAACAAAATACCTTCTTCCCCTCATTCACATCTGTTCAACTGACAATATTACTTACACAAATATTGAGAAAATTCATACAAATTTCCAGTATTACAGAGCCCAGTAACAAACTCTAGCAAATGTCAAATAAATACCTGCTCTATTGTGTCCCACATGTAAAGTTCTCCTTGTTGCTTTTTTTCTTCTTTCTTGTCTTCCAAGTTCACATCAATGTCTCCCTTTGGACCCAGTTTTTTGTGCTTAAAAAAAAAATAAAAAATAAAAAATCCCACCACATTCATACACTCCTACAGAATCATATATAAAATTGGTCAGAATATTTCAGCATACTGAGTATTACTGGAAGTATTTCCCTCCATTGCCCAGCCTTCTGTTATCACCATAACAACAGCTGTTTCACAATGCTTTATGCAACAGGGCTGGATTTTCTTTCTTTAAAATTTAAATCTCATAATAAAGGTTAAGTATTTAGTAGAAGTATCACCGAAGCGATAAAAAAACAACTAGTTTGATGAGAGCTTGCTATTCTTTAGAGGACAGAAAACATGAAGCGACAGATGCCAAGAAATAAGAATAAAACAAGAATCCCTCTGCAGAGAGCAGGACATAAGGAACAAAAACCAAAACCAAACAAAAAGATAAGGCATTAAAATGAAGGGGAATTCACGCTTCTATGAAAAAATGAGCAGAAGTGAGGGGTTAAGTTCTACTTTCTTGAGAATGCTCAGGAAAAACAGTGGCTCAAGGGGCCCAGGGTAACATCAAATACTTAACTGCAGTTAATGAGGGGATTAATCATCTCATATCTAGTAGTTCTCAACTACATTCAGTTCTGCATAGCCTACTGCAGGTAGACTTCAATTTGACAGGCTTATCTGAAAAATCCCACAGGCCCCTAAAGCAGGAGTTCCCTCTGACTGTTTACTGATAACATTTTCCAAACAAAAGCCAAATAACACAACTGGCAGGTGCTGATCTATTTAAAGACTCTTTAATGCTCTTTTAGACAGGACAGAGTGATTCAGATGTTCTCTTGTACAGACCTACAGTAGTTTGTAATTCCCTTTAAATCAGATCTGTCATATTATTTATTCACGTGCCTACGCACCTCCCCTCTATCCTCTGCCAGGTAACAAGAGAGTTTGGATGGCAAAAAAAAACCTAAGCATAGAATTTCTGCACCTTATAGTGGGGTGCTATTATTTTCAATATAAAATCCAAGAGCTGTATGCTTATATCTCTCTACCCTTATTTCTTCTGTTCAGAAGTTTAATACATAGGATATGGTACTGTCACTAGATCATCTGCAGCAGTGAACTCTTGCTGAAATTTAGCAGTGACATTTCAGAAGCTAGAAAACCTTTAGAAAATAGTTGACATTCGATCTGGCACTTGAACTAGCAACACTTATTGCAAAGAAAACCAATAGTAAGCACTTTAACACATAGTTTTACAGAACTCCATACAATATTGCAAAATGTTACCAGTACACACTTCAAGTATGTTGTTCTTGTCTCTCAATAAGAACTAACAGCTAAGCTGTGAAGCCAGAAGTAATATTTCTGGCTCCTTCTCTTGTTTTCCTATTTTATCTACCAGCACACAAAGCAAGCCTACCTTGATGATGATTTTTTCTTTCAGCTGGGTTGGTGATGGTAGCTGGTCTGCACTGGCTTCAATAGGCTTCATTAAAAGCTGATCCCCAAATACTTCCTTGAACACTCTGGCCATGTGTCGCTGCTGCTCCACACTACAGTGCTCTTCAATTGATAGAATGACTGGGTACCTTTGATGTAGAAAACAAAGGTGAATGAAGACAATTTCTTTTTGCTACAACTGGCAAGGCAAGGGAAACAGCACTCTCCCTCAGCTCCCAGATCAAAGAAAATAAGACAAAAAGAATAAAGATAGACACACAACAGATAATAACAGATGTGCAATCATAGAATCATTATGGTCAGAAGAGATTGGGCCTTCCCGGAGAAAGGGTTTAGACTAAATGGCCTCCAGAGGTCTTAATACACCTTCAGTGAAGACCTTCCCTACAACATGAACATCACCTGATGGATACATTGCTTGTCACTTGTAGTATTTTATTTTTATGGTTTTTTAAATTTAAGAGATGGTATTCAGCATTTGAAGTTTCACACTTCGATTTAATAAAAAAAGACCCAAGCAAGGGGACAAGAACCACTTCAGTGTACTCACTATCTTCCTTAGCAGCAAACTGTTATGTAATGGGACTTTTCCTCAAAATTTAATCTATTAAACACCCACGTTAAGCAATAACGAAGACTACTAGAATGTCATTATTCCTCTAGTACTTTTTTCTCTAGATTACAGAGAAAAAAAGTTCAGGAAGATCTAAGCATTTGAAAACAGGTTTAAGGAAAATAAATCAAAGCTTACTCAGATGCAACAAAGGCATGATCTTTGATTGCCTGCACTACGTCATCAAATTTGATCTTTGTTGTCCGTGTCCATCCGTGGTAAATGATGGGTTTCCCATCAGGACCATCCCAGCAATCCACTAGGAAAGGCAAGCAGTGGAAAAAGGAAGAGACCAAGCAGTTACTTAAATAACTCTAGTAGAAAGAACCCATCCAAATCTTCCATGTTCCACATATTGACTCGTAAACTTTACTGTTCTAATAAAATATTCTATTAGATTAATTTATATCTCTCGCAGAGGAAATTAAGCTCACTTAAGTAAGAGGAATACAAATAAAATACAATATAAAATTTTCCCAAAGCATTGCCATGTGGGAATCACAAAATAAGAAATTCAGGCAGCTGTATTGTCAGTCTACTAGTTTACAATAAATAATATTCCAGGGATAAATACAATCCAACAAGAAGCAAGCAGACATTTTACCTATTTTCTTGATTTTAACTTTGAAACTCTAATTTGAGATACATTTTTGTGCTAGTTTTTGCTGGGACAGAGTTAATTTTCTTCATAGTAGCTAGTATGAGGCTATGTTTTGGATGTGTGCTGAAAACAGTGTTGATAATACAAGGATGTTTTAGTTATTGATGAGCAGCACTTATATGGAGACAATACCATCCTGCCAGCAACTAGGCTAGGAGTGCACAAAAGGTTGGGTGGAAACACAGCAGGGACAGCTGACCCCAGCTGACCAAAGGGATATTCCATACCATACAACATCATGCTCAGCAAGAAACTAGGGGGAAGGTTGGGCAGGGGGTTGCTGCTTGGGGACTGGTTGGGCATTGGTCAGATGGTAGTGAGCTATTGTTTTCACTTGCATCACTTGTCTTTCTTGAGTTTTATTTCTCTTTTTGTTATTTTCCTTTTCATTACAATTATTTTTTTTAATTTAAATTATTAAATTGTTCTTATCTCAACCCCCAAGTTTTCTCACTTTTACCTTTCCAATTCTCTTCCCCTTATCCTCCTGGGGAGGGAGTGAGTGAGCAGCTGTGTGGTGCTTAGTTACCAGCTGGGGTTAAACCATGACTATTTAGTATTAGTCAAACTGAACAGGCAGTAGCAACTAGTCTTATGAAGTAATTGGTGAAATAACATGAAATTAAAGTCAAACTTTTCAATAAGGTACACATGCACAGGGATGAAGACGCATGCAGTTAGTGGAGAACAAATGCACAGAGATCAACTGATTTACAAGCAAGTTAAACAGGATGACAAATGACACCAAATTACAAAAATATCTGTGCCTCAGGCTTGTCTGTATTACAGTGAAGGCAAATAAACTATCTATGCTACACAAGTAATTCCAGTTTAAATCCTATACTTTCATATAGCGGATCCAAAATTGAATATTTGGTGTACAGTGAGATGAGATTTACAAAGATCTTCTTAAAATTCCAAGGGGAAGAGAATCAGGACAAGTGAATGGGGCAATAGTGATACATAAGAAAAACAATTTAGGGAATCAGTGTTTTTCATATGACCAACTTCAACTTTAGAAAACAAACTAGTTCTTTATTTCAGTTCTTTTTTCTTTCTTAGTAAACAAGGGAAAACCCACTTATATGGAAAGCATGTTACAAACCACTCCACAGACTCTTTACTCACACTCAATACATCGACATCCCATTCTAAGGCATCTGATGTAAGCTTCTGTGGAGGATTCACTTCGAAGTTGGTCTCCTGTCAGATATCTAAGGAGTAAAGGGAAATTGTAAGAAACAGGCAAGTCAATTTCAATCATTTTCCACTCACTCACTGGGCAACATTTTTTTCCTGTCATGGAGAATATATGTTGATTTTTTTATTTTGTTTTTAATTTTTTTTAAC
>NW_010306122.1:36633-71552 GCF_000700745.2 Antrostomus carolinensis
TATATGAGGTTGAAGGTTCAATCTAAACATCAACCAACATGTTTCTGGAGAGCAAACCAAGAGCTTTGAAACATACCTAAATCTCATAATGCTGAGGCATAACCATGTTGAAGGGATGTTGAGGGTATTTAGAACGATACCACACCCTATACTTCAAAACAGACCTTCAGCTACATCCATATCAATTTTATTTAATTCCCTGCAATATTTTATTTGTCCATCTCTCCTCCCTCTCTATACACCTTGTTTCTTTTCATTACAATGCTAGATGAGCAAACCTCCTTCACTTGGAGACGGTTCAAACTCATCACCCCATAGGTTTGTATTTGGGCTAAAGAGCTTGCATGCCACAGATTGTTGGGAATAAAGGGCTGGATACCTTAGACATAAAGTACAGAAATCAGCAGCTAAGACACCAAGCATAAAATTCTAAAAACATTAACAACAAAAATACAGTCCTCAGGCCTTCAAAGTTCTGGCTGTAAAATAAACTCAAAATAACAAAGAGGAGTATGGATAGCAAACCGCACTCTTCCTCTGCCTCAAGCACCTCTGTCTGCCCTAATCCTTGTCATTCAGGCAAAGACCACGAATAGCCAAGTTCTGATTTAAGGTCTCCATATTCCTTTCCTGCTCAGAACCAAATCTTTTCCACTTTGTGACACTGTTAACTGTCAGAGTATTTGTCAATAGCGCACGTCACTGCCTCCTTTCCCAAGTCAACAAATCCACTGCCCTCCACATCACACTGGCAGTATGGGATTTTCCCACATGAAAATCCATAAGGACAAGTGGGGTCCTTATGGCATTCTTACATTGAGGTACAATTAATGCTGACATTAGCTCAATGAGGCTGTTGGTACTTGGAAAAAATGGAAGCTCCTTCAATAACTTTAATTTCTGAAAGCAGAGAGGCTGGAACAGTGTCAACTCTAGATTTCTTTTTTCTTTTTTGTAAAAGGATCCATGGTTTTTTATAACAGCATTCAGGGGAATTTTCATTCTAAAATCTTATAAGAAGGGAAAAAGAAGTCCCACAAACTGTCTTTGCCACATTTACATCATGCTTTAGGAAGGTTTCACACATCCATGCAGTATATCTCTGGCACAATTTAGAAGTATTACTTTCTCCTTACACATGCTAGGTCTTTTTGAACAGGGACAGACAATGGAACTTTCAGTAACTTACGTGTTATGAGAGGAAGAAATCCAGTAGTGGGACAAAGGATTATTCATGTCCTGCGCGTCTATTGAATCATATTTCTCATCCCAAATACTGTTTTCTTTTGCAAAAAGGTAAGTAAGGAACTATAATACAAAGAGAGAGACTAAATTTAAAAAGTTTTTATTATACAAGACTAAAAGAAACCCAGCAATGTAGCAAGAGAAGCCTAGAGGATCTGCCATCCAATCAACAAACTAGGAACCAGCAGTGAACTACCTTACCTCATCAACAAAGAGGAAGGGTTCAGCAGTTTCTCTCATAGTGTCATCAATAAACTTGGTCATTCGTTCTCGGACTTTACTGAGATCTTGTGCCCAAGATTCCTTCAGATAATAAGAATACAGTAAAAAAAAAAAAAAAGCTTAGAAGTGCTATATAAAAATCAAATAAGGAACAGAGGGACCTACAAATGTGATTTACTTCTCTCTCATCTGGCTACTTTACTGGCAATATATTTTATTGTACTCACATATCTTAAGAGTTTCCTCTACAATGTCTAAGGAGGAAAAAGAAGATCTCCATCTAAGTACCTTTACACAGTTTGGAGACCCACAAGATACATACTACATATGTACACAGGCATGCACACACACAGAAAAAAGCTGGTCTCCTTGAAGGATACGCCTTAACTATAACCTCTCTCATTTCTAAGTGCAACCTGAACATCAACACAGTGAAATAGGGAGAAAAAGAAAGTAGCAAGTTTATACAGGAAGTGTAGGTCTCACTTTTCAATCATATCTGCAAACCTGGAGCTTAGCAGCACCTAGCAAATATTGCACCTTTTTTTTCCCCATGGTGTCTGTGCTAAATAACATTAGAGAAGATCATGAAGACCAAGTTCCAATCCCTGTCTCCATCCCTACCTGCTTGCTGGTACAGGACATTGAACTGGCTCATTTAATAGAAAATTACCCTTGACTCAAATGCAGGCAGTCAGCTCAGCATTTTATGTAAGAGCTGCTAAAATGGTGCCATGGCCAAGGCATTAGCCCAGATGTACCTGTGATGACAGCTGTAAACAGGCCAGGCTATAACCTTTGACATGCATCTAGAGTTTATTTCTAACTTTGCCTTTTTATCTAGATGACTAAATGGAGGCCTGTAAAAAACTTATTTACTTTGCCCTTCCTCTCTCTTCTTTGCTGTACCTTCAGAGTCTTTATATAGATGAAAAATAATAGTTCTTGTGAACTTCAATGGCAAGAAATAGGGAGAAATCTTTCCAAGGCCTAGTAGCACAGCTGACATCACTCTTATTCTGAGATACATCACATTTCTTTGTAATGAGCAGAGAATTCTGTGAGACAACCTCAAGAAAAAGAACTCAAAATTTCTGCAACCTTCCTACCTGCTGCTCATGTAGCAGGAATCTCTGAAAGTCATGGAGATGAACTGCTGAAGCATCTGGACGGTCAGTATTTCTTAAAAAAAAAAAGAAAAGGAAAGTGAAGCTAAAGAAATAACACAAGTGTCATCAGAAGCTATAGCAGAAAATGACATGGATTTGTATCTTGGATTTACAGTATAAATGTGCTGCCACCACCAAAAAACTTTTTATAACTTCAATGGAATTTAATTAGGCATGTAATATTGTATTATCTAATTACTGTATTTTGAGCCTTTAAATAAAGCCTCCTGGATTCCTGATGTATTTTTGATAGCTAGCCATTGGCAAAAGTACCAAATTTCTGCTCGTTGCTTTGTAGCAAGTGAGCAGCATTCACTCAACAGGGGAGTTGTTAAGTTTAGTTGAGTCACACAGAGACACTGTTCATTTAAATTGTCACAGGGACACACTTCCACAAATAACTGCTTCCATGTATCACTCAGGTGATCTACTGTGATAGATCAAAACCTCCTGAAAAAGCAGGTAAGATGCAGCTGCATCATGAAAAAGCAGCACAACTGCATTCTCTTTTGTAGGACACAAATGCCACATCACCTGGTATCAATAAGCTATTCATAACCTACCCATCCTTGATAAATTTGTGCTTTTAAGCAGTCTCACAAAACTTAATTCATATGACACGACCAAGGGCTAAGGAAACACACAGTGCACTCAGAGCAAACTATTTAACTTCCTTAATCTGTTAGTGTAATATTCAAAACCAAGATAAACTGGTTCAATTCACAGTCAAAATGTTAGCAATGCCTGTGATCTCCCTTTTCATGCTGGATGCTTTTCACATCTTTCTTAAACTTTCAAGTTCACCAAGTGAAAGATGCAGAAACTGTTACTATCAACATTCTGCTCAAGTTTGGGCAAAGCCTATAGAGCACATCACTCCCTAGACTGAAGTTAAAATTTCTCCATCGAATTGTCCTTCAATAGTTCTGTTCAGCTTTTAGTAAAATCAGAGGATAGGCAAATTTGCTCGTTCAAGTCCATACCATTTTTATAGTTAGAAGGTAACATTTATCAAATTGTATTCAGGACTTATTTCCATGATAAATTCACCTTTGAATGCAAAAAGATGTATCATTTCTTTTCACTTACTAAAGTACCAGAACAAAAAAAACAGTGATGTAATGTGGAAAAATAACACAAATGAAGAGTCTCACCCAAGAATGAACACAGAGGAGTCCTTTTTGAATTCATCAAGAATCTTAAAACGAAAAAAAAACAAACAAAAAAACAGAGAAAAAGGGGAAAAGATAAATAACGTAACAATATGCAATTTTCTATTGAATTTCATCTAATAATGTTGATTGTTTTGGGAAGGATAAATACATGCATTTCTGCTCTAGAGAAGCTGCATACAAGTTGGCAAGACACATTTTTAAATAAATGCACAAGAAAAACCATACTGCCAAGGCTGGTGAGTGCACTTCAGGCCTTTAGGTGTGAACACACGCAATTCTCAGGCAAAAAACTTGCTATTGATAAGGCACCTTATACAAACAATCACTCAAGTTTCTAGGGAGCTTTTATTGTTTCATATCCCAGAAAAACTGGAATTATGTATCATCCATCACATTTATTCACGTGAATATAAAACCTAAATTGCTTCCAGCTTGGAGCAGCACAGTTACAGATCGCAGGAAACTTATCAACTGACCCAAAGCAGTTGTTGAGCAAACTGAGGAGTTTCTCTGAAATGATCCACAAGGGGCGATAACAAGAGTTTAAGGAAGTCAGATAGCCTGCTTATTCTGTGTTGTACTCTTCAGCTTTCTAGCTAAAGCTAATTAACTAGACTTTCATGGCCAAAACTAAAACCCTGTCAGTAAATGGAGATTCTTTATTACTTCACAATAATTTCAGCAGCACTTTTAAACAGCATGAGAAAGCTCTACTGCCAAAGGGAACAGCACTGACTTTCTCTATTGAACTTCTATTTTAGCAACTGCAAGATAAATCAACAATAAGCACATGTTGTCAACAAAGACATGTATGCAAGTAATTTCAAATCATGTGTTTTCACACAGTTTTAAAGAGTCACTAAATGTCTGCAGTTTCCACTAACTTCATGAATCTATGCAATGAATACATGGAAAAAGTAGTCAGGCAGTTGCCCATATAAATTCAGTTAAAAACAGAATTCCACTGCATTCATGCCTGCCAAGGACTGTTTGATGCCTGTCTTGTAATGGACTCACCACCAGTAATCTCCAAGCATGACAGAAAATGAGAACAACAGCTGTTATTTAATGCTCAGGTTACATCCCTGTGATTTACAGAATGTTCTTAGCCATAAAAGATTCATACTAGTATGGAAAAACTTTGTTCCTATCAGTAAACAGATCAGCCAAAGACATTCTACATCCTGAACAAACTCACAAGAAAAGTTCTTCCTAGAAGCCACATTTTATCTGTGTGCATCTCTATTACCAACACACAAGAAGCAACATGAATGACTTATTCATGTTCTTATGCCAGTTGCTGACGGTGACTGTTATCTACCCATCGAGTACAGGACTGTACCCTTTTTCTGTTACAAGAATGGGGGGGGAAAAAAAATTAGGAACAAACAGAAACAAACAAAAAAATCAGCATTGACTCTTTATTCTGATCAAGCAGTTTAACAGTATGAAGACTACTTATGAAAAAGCTTACCGATTTCTGCTGTTCAAACATGATTTTCTTGTAGAACAAATGAAATTGTTCAAAACTAAGCTCTTCCTTGTAAGCACCTATTTCCTACAATAGAAAGTAGCACACAGTTAATTTACAATTCCCTGAACTGCACTTGCACAACAAAGAAGTTACTCTTACTCCAGCTGCCACCCTCTCACACGTTCTGTTCTACTCCAACTTCATTCGCTTTAAACACTTGGGATTTTTTAAATTTATTTATTTTTTTAAGAATACAAACACAAAGAGATTCTTGGTTTGTGACACAGTGCTCCCAGCCCACATCTTTGGCCTTGCCTTTTGTACCCTGACTCTATTTCTACTATGTTACTGAAAGTAAAGTAGTGCCTCACTCAGTCATTGTTAGCTGGAGCAACAGAAGCAAGAATGTATGCCTTAAGGGTGGAGAGTTGGGAAGCAGGAAAAGGTGGGGATATTTCAAATTCCTGTAGGAATGGAAACGACCTTCTGAAGTAATTCATATTAGCACAAGCTGGAGTGAAAGGTTATTACTAAATCATATTGCAAAAAAATTATTCTTCTTATATATTAATTTTATCTTAAACATAAAACAGTTTCAAATGCACTTGCACAGTATCAGCAACAGAGCTCAAAAAACCCAGCGTTGGCTTTAGTCTACTGTACAATGAAAAGAAGGAAAGTTTATGCCTATATTTTCTTATACCCTTAGATATAGGCAAAGCCAAACTGAGAAATAAACAGATATAATTTACTGTACATAGTAAGAAGCAAAAATATAGGCAGTATCCTGAAAAGAAATAACAACACCTATCAGAGAATACCAAAGAGATATAAGTTATCAGGTAATTACCGCAAATTTATCCTTCAAGAACTTCATGCTGCTCACTTTGAAGTTTACTTGGGGAAGGACAGTTTTCAGCTCTCTAAGACTGATACTGAGGAAAAAAAAAAAAAGAAAATAAAAGATAGCAAAAACCCCACAGTTCTGCTGTATCTAGTCAGCTACTAATATATTTTCCATCACCACAAATATGTGACTATTGAAACATTTTGGGTAGGGCTCATCTCACATATAACACCTAATTGTGAGCAAGCTAGACATGGTTTTTAGTTAGTGGGGAGAAATAGGCATTTCAATTAATTTGGGCAACCACACTAGGATGAAAAGAACCATGCTGCAGAGACACCCATTACTCTCCATCAATAATTAATCAGATCTAGATCAGCTCAAATGGAGATATTCACACGTGGTCAGATGAACTATAGCCTTTCTTCCACTGTTCCAGTCCCACTGAAACTGGAATACAGATATAGAAAGCATTATATAAAGGATACACCAAACAGATGAGCAGAAAGGGAAAGTAAAAGGCTCCAGTTTTCATTACCACTATAACCTTTTTTCTCCAGCCGTTATTCACTTAGATGGTAAAACTGATTTGCAGCAGCAAGACTCTCCCCTTCTGCAACATCTGAACGTGACCTCACCCTCTCCTCAGAACCAAGTCTCCCCAAAGAGGATTGCCTTCCAGGTCCATGTACACAGACCTGCTGACCCTTTTTACAGAGTTTCAGAACATCCAGTGGTACACCAGCAACACATTAAAAAAAAAGAATTTTTCTAGATAACAGCAAGACTTTTCAAATAAGACATATTTATTTCAGATTTTAAGCAACTCTGTGCTTACATACACCAAGTATTTAAGCAATACTTACATATAAAGCTACATTTATTAATTGCTGCAACACATTCTGGCCACACATACCTTCTGGCCATATATCAAATCACATGTGATGTATAAATCAAACTTCTTTTGTTCAAGGAATACTCTGTATTAGAAACAAACCTGTGAACAGCTTATTTCAAAGACCACAGTTTCCTTTACATCTTCCAGTTTTCTCATCAACCTCAGATTTTATTGCAGTGTGCCACTGCCATAGCATTGTTCACTGCAAGCTCAGAGCAGCTCACAATATTTACTGTACTTATCATCTAAATGGAAACAGGAGGCAGGTGAATGCTACTATAACTTCTGTATGAACAGAGAGAGCGGTGATTTCTAAAGGAGCTGGGTGTCCAAATGCATTAAACGTGCCACAGGCACAGGTGAGCCAATCTAACAGCTCACTGCTGTGTGAAGGGCACAGGGACAAGTCCTAGAGTGGAAGATGAGGGGAATCTATGGCAGCAAAAGGAAAGAGGGAAGAGTCAAGAGAACACAGGCACAACATCCATGGGTCCTACTGCTAATGCCCACAAAATATTATAGTGCAGTACCAACACTAGCTGAGAAAACAAGGCTGAGGTACTCTGTCTTGACCTACAGTGCAATTCATAAGCCATTAACTCTCTGCAAACACAGGGTCAGAACAGAGTCACTCAAAAGCAACAAAAACAACTAGCACTGAGACAAAAGTAACACTTTATTCTACAGTGTCCGTACCAGCAGCTGCCCTGTGAGACATTCTCATCTCCATTGTGTAGAGAGAGAGAAAGAGGCAAAGCAAGAAGGAACTTAGCCAAAATCCATGCCAAAGCCAGACTAGAACTCAGGAAATGCCTGGCTTTCCACCCTGTCGCCAGGCCTCTGGAAAAAAACGCTTCTTTTAGGAGCAAGAACAAGCACACAGTTTGTACCCTAAACACCAAGCACAAGCAATTTCCTCTGGCCAGACAATTGCAAGCCAAAATAAAGAGCTGGGACTTCATTACCACTGGAAAAAACTCAACCTGTGAAACAGGACTTGCCTGGAAGTCTAACCTTTACAATTAACCTCCACAGAAACTGCAACACCAAACACAACGAAACTCAGTCCAAACTCCTTTCCTGAACTTCTCTAAAAGCATGAATCATCTATCAAGAGAACGAAAAACCGCCCTCTACACAGTGCAAGTCCCCTCGATCCAAACCAGTCTTGTAGGGATGAAACAACCCTAAAGCAACAAACGAAACCTCTTCAGCAGAAATACACTGTCAGTCACAGCTTCTCTAGCCAAACATTTGCTTTTGCTTCGTGATTCCTGCTAACATATCCCTGTTGCAGGACTAATTTTTCAAAATACATCAGAAGGTGTATACATCCAATTTCCAGTAAAGGATGGTACTTTCCCCTTCACCACTCTGGCCAGTTTGAAATGGTGTCTCAGCTCACACTGATGCCAGCTGCACAATGCTGCAGGCTGTCTGCAGAATGGTGTTATTTCCTGCAGTAACACAGCCTCATTCACACAATAAAACACCTTGCTTTATTTTGCTTTTAGGAAAAGGCCTAAATGGGAGGAAACACATGTACTTTTCTACACTGAATTACACCTTAGAATAAAACGTATGTTCAGACAAAGAGCAAAATCACGGTAAAGTAACAGACGTGGGGGAGGAGGGGTTAACATTCTTCCAGTCTCGCATGATTTCTGGCAGCTCTAAGGAGAGGTGTGCAGCTGAATTCATTATTAAAAAAAAAAAAAAGAAGTCTCCTTTGTTGTGCAAAAGCTACAAATCCACATCACACATGGTCCTGAAATGAACTACCAAAACTCAGGCATACGAAGCTACACATCACACTGGGAGCTACAACCCATGGGACTTCTTTTACATGAGAGAAGCACCAGGTCAGAGGTGATTCTTCAGCTTTGGTCTATTCAAATATGTGGCAAAGAGATAAGCCCATGTAGCCACCAGGTAGCCAGGTCAATTGCTAAAAAAGAAAAAAAAATTGCCCTTACTCCAAACCACGAACTTGGCTTCCTTCTATATCCATCCTCAAGAGTATCTTCTGATTCCCACTATTAAAGTAACTCTTTCACACTGTACTACCCTGTCATACCAGTAGTCCTCCTCCTCCTCCTCTCTCCTAATACCCTCGGGTATCTCTGTTATCCCCTCTTCCTCTTAATATTCTGTTCTGTCCACCTCACAGCTCTGACCTCTGCAGGGAAGAATTCATGTCATTGCTGGGACAACCCTATCTCTGGATATATCTGACACTGCTGCCATCACTAGTTTCAAACTAGATACCACACATATTAGCCATGTTCAGGCCCCATCAGGACTAAAACAAGGTAAGGCTAATCACTCAAACATCTGCCCTGGATCTTCAGCAGCACACGCTGAACTTTGCTTATGCAGCTTCATTGTTACACATGCCCAAACAAGCTTTTAAAAGCTGGTTCTGGTCTGTCTACATTAGAGTGTAGTGACTGCAAGGCAAACACGCTTCAGCAAAGAAGGAAGAGTTGGTGGCACCGCTGCACAGGAAAGCTCACAGCAGGTTATACAGCCCCAGCTGCTGGGCTCCAACTTGGTAACCAAAGGGCAAAGACCTCTATAAAACAAGCAACCTAGCATACCTGCACAGCTGAGCTGAATCTCTACAGTAAGGCTGGGAGAAGACAACTCCCCTTCCTCATTCTGGCAGAGTAATTCTAGGCTAAAAGCAAAACTATTTATTTTTCATCATTTGCTTTCTTATTATACCACACACATGAATATGAGTGAGTGCTGTGAACACATGTTTAGCAAAAGGCAAAACTCAACTTGTTAAAGCAAGTGTAAATGCCATTTTCAGGGGTCTCATATTTCACATCTTTGACAAAACAGTATTTATTTATTTTCATTACATGTTAGAATCTGTAACAAAAGTTCACTAAAACCAAACTGAGCACAGAGAGAGCTTCTTACCTATTTCTTCTAGTCTGATCAACAGAATATATCTGCTTTCTCAGCCAGCTGTTGGAAAAGAGGGGAAAAAAGAAAAAAAAAAGGTTTAACCTAAGAATTATAAAGAAAACACAGCTAATGAAATATCAAAATCCATAGGTTAAATTAAATAGAAATATTTAAAGTCATAAGATACATCTCTCTTAATAAAGCAAACACATTTCCAGTGCAGCATCTAAGGATTCAGCCACTTCATAACCATATTTATAAATATATACTTTTCTGCTGCTTAATACTGCATTTTAAAGCCACATAAACAACACAGGAAGGGGAAGGGTGGGCAGGACAGAAAAGAATGAGCAACCAGAAGCTGTAAAAATATAAGTGGACAAAATGAGCCAAAACTTCAGCAGCTAATCTAAACCAGAGTAACTCCATCAAGTCAATGACTTATGCCAGCTGAGGCTGCTGGCTCAAAGATGTGTTAGATGCATAAAAATTAAAAATTAGGGGGCAAGGAGAGAGGCTTAAACAATTTTAAAGAAAATCTTCATTAGAGTGCATGTCAGTTTTAGGTGCACAGCAACATACTATTAGCAACATTAACAGTAAATATATACACAGAATTTTCATCTAAAGTATGAACACAATTTGTCAATATTAAGCTTATCCTGAGTCTCTATGGGAATCACTCTGCTGCACAAACACAGCCTGGAACCTTGTAGCACTTTGTACAGCAGCTTGCTGCAATACCGTACAACAGGTAAGAACAGAGAATACTTTCTCCCCAACTGGAACAGCAAGTAGGTAAAGACAACATCAATGTCAAAGTCACAGTGTGGTCAGGCAGCAAGCGAGGACAAGGTACATCCTCACAACAGGTGACAGCAGTGACCACAAACAGAAATGTCAGCAGTGATGAAAAGCAATCAGGTACAGAGATAGTGTCAAAAGCTTGGCAACAAAACCAGCATTCTGAGCATGGGTAGTTTCACATGCAACATCCTCAGAAGCATTAAGGGCACAGTTTCACCATCATATGCCTGGCTGCTATAAAGTAATCCTTTAAAATCTTCCTTTTCAGTCTGGCTCTCCGAGTCAGCTGTTCACATTGCCATACAATGCAATGGGTTCAATAAAGAAGAGAAATTGCAAAAGCATACCTTAGAATTATTGGACATGGACATCATCTACAGCAAGTCCACTATGAATGCACAGGACACTTTTCCAAGAAGTCAACACATGCTTACACCAGATGTTCTTGTGATCTCATTAAGAGAGATTTTTATTTATTTATTTGGTATACAGAACAAGGTAAATTGCAAGTCCATGATAGTGGACACAGCAGAGTTCAATTCCAGAACATATATATAGCAAAATAGACACAGAGAATTCCCACATGAGCTTTCTGTATCATATACTAACTGGAGAGTAGTTGTTCTTAAGGTAGCTGTTGCACCTTAAAAATCTCTTTCAGATTTTCTACTGTCAATTTCAAAGAAATGTAAAGTCTCACAAAGTGAAAATCTGTCCACATACCTCTCTGTGATCGCAGGTGTGGGAGCACTCATGACCTCTTGATACAAGATATTCAAGCCACACAACCATTTATCAGCATCATCTTTAGAGTCAGCTGGAAAAAATAATATGCTATGAGGAACATCAAACCAAAATCAACACAAAATCAAGACACAACTTGTGATGTTTAGATAAACCCTTGCTGATTAACCTCTCTCTTTGATAAATCTCATTGCATAGCTTCATGTTGCTAACAATAAAACTAACAAAAACCAGTATAAATCTGGGAGTAGGACAGTTAATTCTGTGAGCTCTGTCAAAAAAATACCTCTTTTTAGTAGTCTGCTTATCAGGGTAGGCAAGTTTCAGTATCTCATCAGAAAGACTATGAAAATACTGCTGAGCTCTTGTAGTAACACAATCAAAATTCATGTTCTTATCTTCTGCCTCCAAAGTGGCAAAAGCCTAGGGACCTAGATCTAGAGCAACTTGGAAGTGCACAGACAAAAGAACTCAGTGTGTCACAGCATAAAGCTACTTCATTATATTCCAAGCAACCTGCAAAAAAATTGTTAAGTACTGGTTTTTGATGGAAATAACCATCTCCTCTCTGTCTTAATCAGGCCTCTAAACACAGATTGTTTCAGACTAAACTTAGGCAAGAGGAACAGGAAGGGAGCAATGTACAAAACTAGTGTAGCTTACACAGAACATGTTTTAATACAAATTAAGTTTAAAAAAAAAAAAAAGGTCTAAAATTCCCTGTGTGGCCTAACCCCAGAAGCCAGGTACATCTTCCTCCTAACCTCACAAATTGGTTTATCACTGTCTTGTTTTGCTTTAAATGTCATTTGCCTTTCCATTTTCCAAAGGAGAAGAGTCTTCCACATCATTTAATGTGATTGCATTTGGTAAGGCTTCAACCCAACAGAAGCAAGATGGTGAACTGTGTGCTGGGTATAGCCTTCCCGAGGGAATACTGGTTAAGCTGAAACCAATTTTTTGGGTCTTGGATGAGATGCTATCATTACAGCCTTCAGTTGGGCAAACTCCACTCACTTTAGCATGCTGGTTCTGAAATTTCATGAAGGCATTCTTCCACTAAACCAGTTCCGAAAAATTATTTGCACACAGGAGTTCTAATCTGTACAAATTCTTTTAAGTGCCTTCAAAGCAAAACAGTTTCTCAAATGATGAAGATTACATTTTATTTAAACATACTTTCAAACAATGCTTCATCCCCCAAGGATGAAGCTAGGGCCCAGCTTTAGCTCCCCATGGAAATGTTTTTCAATTAGCTACAATTTTGGAAAGAACACCCACTAGCACTGCCAAACCAATTCTTCTCCCAAGACAATTCTGCCCTTTATGACAGCTACCATTCCCTTTAAGCAACAATTATATTATGTTGTTTTAAGAAACCACGACAAAGCACTTTAACAAGGAAAAGGATTTCCCCCTTAATTGAAAGTTGTATCGTGTTGTTCTGCAGTTCAGCATTACAGTTACATATCTCATGGTACTGAGTGCTTCCAAAGTATTGGCAGAGACCTGGTTTTGAGAACTGCTGTGGAGGAGGGATGGGGGGGGGTGTTAGAGGGAATCAATTTGAAGTACCTGGCACAGCTATGCTTAAGCACAGCCACTTAAAATTTTCACAGACTTCATCCAACAACAGTAAAACTTATCTGAAGTTAAAAGCCTGTAACAATGGATTAGTCACAAGCAGTCTTTAATTTCCAGTGCATCAGACTGCAAAAAAACAGTCTTCTAGTACTGCAATCTATAAGCAATTAATTCCATTTGGAAAAAAAAAAAAAAGCTACTGCTGGAGTTAAAATGCTTACAAAGCACTCCTCTTTCCTCCCATTAAGATTTTGCAATGAATTCAATGATCTAAATGAACAAGTGTGTTCTGCACAGCACAGAGCAAACTACCACTCCAAATAACTAGTCTGCATGATTCAAAACCAAGGATCCATAACAAATCTTTTAGAAGATAAATCTCTTTGTAAACTCCACTGGTTAGAAACTGTATTTAGCCTGCACTGGGAGAATTTATATCCTTTTTCATTTCAAAAACTTTGGTTTTGCAACCCTGGATAATCTCACCTGAAATAAGAAGCGCCCCAAACCTTTCCACAGATACAGGATACAACTTTGCTCTGTTTCTCATGGACTTTTTCCTTTTCAATTTATCACCTTCCAATTTTATTTATGGTCCCCTGGTACATTTAGAAGAGGCTTAGTATTATCAGGTGACACACATACACATAACCCAAAACAGAACTTCATTTTTTTCAAATTAGTCTGCTCACAGGTGATAGGACAGTTCCTGTGATACAGCTGTGGTCTAACTCTTTACAGCTATTGTTTCCAGAATCATTTTGGCCCAACTAAAAATGTCAGAGCAATATTCTGGCCACACTAAAGACAAGAGCAAATTCCTTGCTGAATTTAAAGAGGACAATGTCACCTCTGCTTTTCAGTATTGAAAACCTTACTGGAGATATTTAACCAGTAAAAGTCTATCTTGCTAGAAACGACTGAGGAAATTGGAAACTACACTCACACAATACACCATCTGAAAGCAAAACCTTACAAATGCCGCAGTTCACAGACATGAAGGGCTGAGTAAAAGGTTTATGTCCAGATTTTACACATCTGTTGCATTCCTGAACTGCAGAAGTCAAAACCGCAGTATTCTTTGCGTTACTGTTCCATCACTGTATTTAATTTGGTCAATCGGGAGCCTTAAAGAAGAAACAAGGAAGAAAAAAATACCTGCTAAGCTTAAGGTGTTGAGGACAAACTGGGTACCATAAAAAATAGTAAAGCAGTGTTCTTCTCTTTGCTTTGCTTTGCAACGCTCAAAGTCCTTTGAATTCTTTCCTGGGCGAATTTCTTTTATTTCCATCAGATCCACTGAAAGGAAACAACATTCAGTCAGTACCACTGCACTTAGTTTTCAGCAGAGCCTGAAACATTGAGATGAACAACTCAAAGTGTGCATACATATATAAAATATCTATATGTATAAACCTACAGATTATTATTGGGCAAGAAATGTAAATTGCACCAGTTTGCAATCTATTAATCCACAACTAAATATATTGCTAACAGACAACAGTATAGAAGGACCAAAAGAAGAAGAAAAATAACTTGTCATATTTTTATCATTTCACTATCACCGATTATCCATGGACAAAGTGTAGATACACAGCCCCTTTGGGTTACAGAAGACATAATTTCACAAATAGCATTTACTCTAAGCAAGAAATTTCCAATTGCCATGACAAATGTTCAAAGGCAAAAAAGAGAAGATACAACTTCTGACTTACCCACCTAAAAAATTATGCTTCAGATCTTAGATAGCCAACTAGCCATGTCAGCTAGTACAGTCACTGGCATTTGTAAGAAAAATATTTAAAGTAGTAATATAAAGAGAAAATCCAGCCTAATAGTTAAAACTTTTGTGAGCTTTGTGGTCAACTCCAAAGAGATCTCTGTCATTTAACATGGCCTGTTGTATCACTTTTAACTTGCTGCTTTCTACAGAACACAGGTGCGTATTAGAGTGCAGCAGAAGGGGAACACTGCACAAGCACACATTTTCTCAAGTCACCTCCCTTTTTATCAAACCCTTGATACATGGCCCACATAACAGCAGTGAGACAGCACTGAAATAGAAATATGTGCACTCTCAAGATAAGATACTTATTATAAAACCGAGGAAGTGGTTTTTGTTCTGCCTGTGGACCAGACAAATAAACAGCTCTTCCCACTTCTGGACAGTCTTGACTTACGAGCTACAGGACGAAGAGTGAAGAAAAACATTTCACGGCTGCTCCTGAAATGTGTTTATCAGACCTAGCAAGATCCAAGGAAAATAGCTGAGGGCTTCTGTCCATGCATTTAAGAACACCGCAATATAAACCCCTGTTTTAAATGAGCACCTCATCAGTAACAGAAGACAGTTACAAACATAATGAGAAAGCAACTCTGCTGCCAATGGAGTGGGAGCTGAACACTGGATAAAGCTTTGGCCTGTGTAACACTGGGTTTCTAGGATGCCAACATGGAAAGGAGGGAGAGACGAGCAAGGAAGTTCCTCAATAAAACCCTGGGAATGAAACATTAATGAATCCTGGAATTTCTTATTCTTTGCAAAGTATCCCAGGCCAGACTTTCCACCAGACGCTCCTTTCTCCCAGGCATTAAACAACCCACCTTGGGAAAATGGCACCTCAAAGGTTAACTTGAACTAATTGTAGGACACAAGCACCTCTCAAACTTATTTTTCCAAGCATAATTATCTTCAAGATGGAGCTTTTAATGCCTCAACCTTCATGTCTCAGCCACCCTCTCAAACCATGAAAACATCTCCTAAAATATGTGTATCTGATAGACCAAGGACCCTAAATTTATATGCAAACTTCTAAAACAAATTAATGACATCTCATAAATGACCAGCAGCCAAAAGCTCCTACTGGTGACTCTGATCCCCTTACCATCCAGAGTTTCACTTAGATTCCTAGCAGTGTTATCCAAATATCCATCCCAAAGTGCCACCATCTGAAAAAGATGATCTAATTCCACTAATTCACATTATTAACAGCAGAGAAGAATCAGGATGCAGGGACAGAAAAAACATAAATGGAGAGGAAAGGAGGCTGCATGGCTGCAATAAATGGTATTGGACTGTACACCACACTGGCTCATTCTAGTCATGGGCAAGAGCAATCGCAGTCACCTCGTCTCCTTTCCCCTCACCCAACAAATCCCTGCTGAAAAACACAGTTTTAACTTGAAATTGAAGCACACCTTTCATTTCAGACTCCCAGAAATCCACACATATGAAACACCACACCACAAAGACCCTCTCCAAGTATTAACTATAAGCAACGATAAAACAGATTTCACAACCTGCATTGCTGTTGTCATTTCAAGTGGCTCTTACCTCATACTGACCTCTGAAACAAACACACAAACTTACTCAATGTCTCCTCTCAGTTACATCCACTCACTACACTTCTTTTCCTTGCATTACAACCTTCCAACCCTAACATACCCATTCTCTTGTGTGAACATATGTGTGTGTATATATAGGCACAAGAACTTTTGTATGCACAGGTTTCAGACTGGTAACCATATTATTGTTTCTCTGACTGGTCTTTGAAAAAGAGATTGCTATACCCTGATTGCTAAACATTCAGTAAACAGAGGAATGGCTCAGGAAGAAAACAAAATTTAGGGGGGAGGAGAGAGAAAATATTTGTATAAAAACCTCTCAAATTCGGAATTTTACACTCCTGTACTTTTCAGGCAACATATTCTGTATGTCCCACAAAATTCTGGCAAGATCTCATTGCATTTATTTAAAGAACGTAGGAAACATACAAAACAGTTTTATTAAACATTCTTTAGATTTTTAGAAAGATACATGTTATAGTTTCAGAAAATGAACAGGAACTACTTCCATTTATTTTAATGACATTTTGTAGTGTGGCTTAGGATGTATTATTTTATATCATTGAAAGAAAAATCAAGGCAGAAAATCAGAGGGGGAAAAGAGAGACATGCACAGCAAGCACAAGTTTTGGTCTCAGGCTAAGCTCTGGTGTCTCCCCAGGTTGGCTGGAGTCGCCCAGCTCCCTTCACACAATGCCCACTGAGCCCAAAATGATTGATCCCAACTGAACCAAGAAAG
Organism: Antrostomus carolinensis; assembly: GCF_000700745.2. Classification (NCBI taxonomy): domain Eukaryota; kingdom Metazoa; phylum Chordata; class Aves; order Caprimulgiformes; family Caprimulgidae; genus Antrostomus; species Antrostomus carolinensis. Next base: position 53,802 of record NW_010306122.1, read on the forward strand.
GAATAGGCCAGGAAAAGCTGCAACATTTCAGACTTGGATTAGTAAATCAACTGTACCAACATGGCTGTTGTGCAGTTACTGGGAACTTTTTACAGCACAATCCATCACTGAACAATTAAAATGCAACTTCATGCCTGTGCCAGAAATATAAGCACAGCACCTCAGACATTCTATTTTCTTACTGTCTTGAAGTACTGCAGCCTTCCTCCTCCTCAATCCCACGTGCAAACGGCAGAGCTGTATTCTGATCTGGTTTCACCAATAAGAGCCTGATACACCTGAAAAAGGCACAGACCTGGACATAGGCACCTTGCAGTGTTACATCAAATCCAACACGCTTGTAGGTGCAATTTCCATAAAATAGTGCAAGAAGATTAATGCATTTCCCAAGGAAACATAAATCAAAGTATGCCCCACAGAGAAGTTGACTCACACCCAGGAAGACAAAGAGGACACTCTCAACACATTCGGTCCCCATCCAAACAGTTCAGAAGTCTAGTGCCACTCTAAAAATCCTGCAATGCTAGTTTATGTTTCATTCATTCTTTTATCTAGTTATTTCCATGGGTTAAAAGGATCTAAGGATCTCCTTGGAAGCCTCAAGTGGCTCTTTAACAAGATCAGACTCCAAGGCACCTTCAGTTACCATCCTGTTTCAGGTCCTGATCTGGACGTGCAGTGCAGAGCCTGGAGCTGCTGAACTTCAGTTCCTGCTGTTGTGTGTTGTTCAGCAAATCACTTAATTCAATGGATCATTACAGCTACGTTCTAAAGACTGCACAGATTCATTGCTCAGTGCCTTGCAGAGCACCTGCTAGAGCTCTTTACTGCCATACACTTAACAATAAACTTTTGATCCTCGACATCTCCAATGATCTCCATTCAAATAACCTGGTTCACACTTAGTCACACACTTATAGGTGTGAACTGCTGTAACCTTTCCTTCAGTTACACTTAAAAGGTAAAACAGAACTCAGGATTCCACTACAGTAGGTGCTGTGTAAGTTGAGCAGAAGACGTACAGTAACCACGGGTAGAGAAAGATGTGAACAGGAGAACTGCAAAAAAACATTACATTGTTGTACACAACACCACTGAGCTCCTCATTCCAGAAGAGAACCAGCGCTGCTCTTCAAAGGAGCAGTTCTGCCTCTGTCCACCCCCATGCTCAAGCAACACCCACCTCTGGTTGGGAGCACAACTGTTCAGCACCCAGATATGATACCTGGGTTAGGGAACCTGCATAAAACCAGCCAATGCCAACAGCAGAACACCTGACATTGGCTGGATGTGCCATGTAAGTTCACTGTGGGAAGGCATGTTTGCATAGATCAGCTTCACTCAAGTCAGGTAATTGTGGGCTGGTCAATTAAGCAGATTATATATAAATGGGATAAATCAGAAAACCTTAGAGGGTGTCAACCTAGCAAGTTATCCTCGAACAGTAAAGTACCTGATAAACTGTAAAAGTGTATCTGATATCGGCATTATGGACCACAGTCTTGTCAGATAAGGCTCCTGATTCAAAGTCCAAAGTCCCCAGGAGTCTTTCAGTGTCTGTGGCCACAAATGATGCTTGGATCAGAGCTCATAGTTATGTAATTAATAGAGGAGGAGAAAAAGCCTACAGAGAGATTCAAAGGAGGCTCACAGAGTCAGAAATCAGGCCATGAGCATTATTTACCTCAGCAGGTATTTTCAGTAAGTCTCAAGAAGGCTAAAGGGAAATTACTGGTAATGTTTGAGAGAAGAAAATAAGGGACTCTGATCACCTAAGTGCTGTGGACTAAGACACAGGGTAGGCATTCTCTATACGAATATATTTGCATTTCCATGTGTATGTACATACATTCTGCATTTAACCAGTTTTCAGAATCCACTTTTTTTTCCCCAACAATTTACATTACAAAATATTCCAAAGAAGGTTTCATTTTGGAAAGGCAGAAACCACCCCCTGCAACACAGGCTACGTGCAAACGAGGGCCAGGGAATGAAGAAAGCCTTTAGAATCCTTTTGCAAATGCACTTCACAGTGGTTAGTGAGGATGATGGCTTTGTTCTCTGTTCTTACAGAATTAAAGATTAACTACACAAGGCGTGTCTTAACAGCCTGATTTATTAGAGCAGCAATGAAACATGGATCTTGTGCAACTCTAAAGGGAACAAGGTGAGGCTTCTCTCAGAGAAGGACAAAGTCACACGAAAGCAGGAATCTCCTGCAGCATTTCAGTACAGATGTGGCACAGAAAGTAATCCAGCTCATACAAGCAGTGAAATTTAGCAAAACGCTCAGTGGCCCAAGGAAGTCATTACAGAGAAGCCACAAAATGATCTGAAAACACAGTTACAAGGATGGAACATGAGAAACAGCGTGGTGCATCTTGAGAAAGCACACGTGACTACCTTTCCAAGGGGTCCTCTGGGGATTTAGTTGTGTGACTGACATTAAGCTTTAAAGAAATGCATCTTTTAAACCCACAGGTTTTTTAAGTAATCAGGTCACACAGAGCTGTTATGTACAGTAACAACAAATTACCACTAAACAAATAATTCCTCACTGGACTGCTCAGCAGAACAACAACATATTATAGTTTGAGCTCTGAATTCAAGGGGCCATACATCACAAATGGCTGTTGGTTTCATATTAAAAATTAAAAGGCACCTTCACAAAATCAGAGGAGAATAGGGTAAAACTTACATATGTGCCCATAAAAGTTTACATTCTACTCCATGCAACAAAACAAAGCAAAAAATGTTACCATGTAAAACTCTGACTTTGGGGAAAGTGCCGTGGAGTACCTACATCTCACACTCACTTTGATCAATCACATTAGGTGTGCTCAAGTCTATGAAGTTTATTCCATCCCTGTTTCTCTGCCTGGCCACAACAGGAAGTCTGGTCGTTGTGAGTTAGCATTAAACATTGCAGAACTGAGCTGCTAAAGGGAAGAAATTATTTGAAAACAGTTAAAGGCTACACACATTCATTTTTTTTTTTTTCATTTGACCACAGAAACCAAGCTCTAAATACTCAGCTGAAGACTTACACAAAGATCCCCTGGGTAACAAATGAAACACAGCAATTTCAAACCAGAAAAAAGGTGAATTTTAATGTTCCTTTGAAAAGATACTCCACAAAGAGCAAGAAGGGGATTCACTTTTGCGATGACATATTGTTTTTTAACAGTATTCAGAATATAAAACAAGAAGAAAATGATAGAACATGGACTTGGGGTTTTCAACTGTGAGTTAAGTTTATTAATTACTTTATGTCTGAAACAGTAACGAAATTCAGACAGAAAAATTCTGATAGCAGTAAAAAAAAAAAAAGTCACTACAAGAAACTAGCAAGGTCAAATCTAACATTCAAGCCAAACGAAGGTTCTCAGCTGAATATGTGGATACTCATCACTTCTCTCAGAAAGGTTCAGATGCTGTAAATGTTTATAGCATTTTCTCCATAGAAAAAAAAAAGTAAGTTTTACACCACAGAGGAAGTTCACACTGGCATTAACAATCCTACTAATTAAATGACTTAGTTGCTTAATCAATGAGGTTAAAAAAAATCCCTCATCTATGTTTAAGAATGTAAGCTACCTGAATAAATAGTCTCTTAGGTGTTAGTTTTTAATATCTGACAGCCAAAAGGATGCATAGAACCAAAATTTGCTCTCTTTGGCAGGTCATCTTAGCAAAGATTTTAAAAGCAAAATTAGCAAAATTTAATTTCAGGGAAAAACGTGCTTAATTTCAGGGAAAAATTTTATGCAGGATAAAATTCACAAAATACAACAACAAAGACTAAAAAAACCCCACAACTTGTTAGCTAGAACAGCACCATCTGTGGCAACACACATAAAATTGCCATTACATTAAATTACACATCCCTGTATGTCACCTCACCCTGTAAATTGTACATGGCCAGATCTGGTCCTGTTATCTCCATGACTATATTACAGACACACCGCTTCTCCAACGAGCTTTGAGCAATAAACACCCAGGTGCAACATTCTGCAGGAACTAGTGATTTCTGCGTGGCAATGTAAAACAATCTGAAAACACAAACACAGCGCAGTCTTGCAGACCAAGAAAAAACAGAGCAGTTCCCACTAGTTCTAATTGTACATATAACATGAATTTACTTAGTTCTTTGTTTCCATTCACTCCCTTTCTTAATACACCCATGAAACATGAAAATTCAACTTGGTTTTATTTTTTTGTTAAATCATATACTAGAGGACAAATTCTGTAAAATCTCCTCTTTTCAGAAAAAGGAAGAAAACCTGAAGTGAATTTAACAATCTTTGATAATTCTTTTTCCATAGGTTAGATGAAAGATCAGTAATACTAAATTAATTTGAGACAGTAAATATATTTAAAAAGTCGGCCCTAGTCATTTTGATCTACAAACTCTGGAAAAAAAAAGTATAGAAAAAACAGGATAAGAGAGACAATGTGAAATTAGCAGTCCATGTTAATCCTAAAACAAAATGTTACACATTGTCAGTCATACTTTTCTATTAAAAATGAAAAAAAGGTGTAAGACAGTCCTACTGCATTGATAAAGGTCCGGACTGAAGAAAAAAAAAATGGTTATTATATGTTATACTGAGGCATATCATTAGCATCAAAAGCCTCAATTTCACTAGCCTTTATTCCTCTGCTTCATAATTTTGCAATTACATTGACAAGAGGTCTGCATCTCTGCCATTTCCAAACACACACATTTCAAGTTTTCAGAATAAATTAATATCTATTTATTCATCTTTTCTCTCTTTCAACCCTACCTATACCTAGCCTCTTGGTCTACATACAGAAAGAGTATTTTTACAGCTAATATATTATATGATCTTTTCCTAAACACGGCCCTCCAGTGCTTTAAACCCACTTCTTGTGTGCTTGCAAAACTAAATGGTCACTTGAATATTCTGCAAAAAAACAAGAACATCAAAAAAGATAGGTGATCTTCCTTTTCCGAAGATTAAGGGATTAAAATATGGTTAAAAGCATTTTAAAAGCAGGTCACCTCTTCATATAATAAAAAAAAAAAATCCTAGGTAATAAAAAAAATATAAATCATCTTGTCCTCAACAGAACCTTCCTTGAAACATGCATGTTTCTATCACAGAGAAACACACACTTGCGCATTCAAGGAAGGCACCACGGATTTCTCAGAGCACAAATTCTCCTGGCTGTGAATCATCACTTAACACAGGATTCATGGAAGAGGATGTAGAAACGGACATATTTTCCAGTGACTAATCAAACTCTAGTCACCACAAACTTTCCCTTAATAATTGTCCTTAAAGGACTTTGCATCTGATAATGAATCAAATATCCACCATGGATCAGCTTCCTGGAGATTTACACCTTGCCACTTACTTGCTCTACAAACTTAAATACCATATAACCTCTGTGGGCTCTAATTTATTCACATGCATATAAATGTGTGTATCACTATATGAGGAAATTTGGGAGGCCTTATTTGGCAGTACTGAAATGTACTCTCACAGACAGCAAAGCCCAGGTGCCAGACACACAGACATGTCTCTGAGGAGAGTACTGACAGGCACTTCTCACACTTGGCCACCCCTTCATTCCCCTCTGCCTGTCACTGAGGGGTCCCTCCACCACTATCTCAGCTATGACAGGACACGTTTGTGGGCCTTTGGGTATCCTAGCAAAGAAACAGCGCAGCAGAGTAGCTGAAGTGGAGGCAGAGGTGACCCCCAGATAACACAGGGATGTACAACATCCATCCATTGTGTGGCCAGCATGTGCCAGTTTGAAGTGGGGAGAAACAACACAGGGTGTGTATGATCCAAGGGCCACCACGCAGACCCACGCGCGGTTGTAAAGGGTAAACATACAATAAAAACACACAGCAGAACCATAAGGAAGTGAAATGCTGAGCAAAACACTGCAATAAATTATGCTGGTAAGTCACAGCTCCACAGTCATGCATCTAGCATGCATAAATTAGTTTCTCCAAGAAAAGGGCCCATTACAAATTAAACAAGCAAACCAATTCCCTCCGTGTAAGGAAACTGAAGCTTTCTTCTCTCATGTGTTGGTAAAGCAAAAGTTAGTTTAGCTCTGCTATAGTTATCAAGATCTGTAGTTCTTCAATTGCAAACCTGTGAATGTACAATTGTCAATAAAACCTATGGGTAAACAGTCCACAGCCAAGTTGTACTGGGTCCTACTTGCACTAGGTTGTCACTCGATGCAAACCACGCTCCCCAGGACACACTTTCCCCTGCTACATAATCAAAGTTGTCAAACGCCTTCCCTAGCAGCAGGCAGCTTCTAAGTCAGGCTGTGCTACAGCAAGGAAAAGTGGTGGGGGAAGACTGTGGTCCACCCTAGACTTCTACAAGATCTGCTTATTTTTCCTGGCAATGGTATCTGGTATCAGCCGCAGATGTAGTGGTTTTAGACTCATGGCCCTGCAAACAGCACACTCACTTATTTCTGTCCTGTCTTTTACACTCCTCTCAAAGTTCCAATCACATTTTTACATTTCTAGTGCTTTGCAACAGAACTCCCATATTTAAACCAACTGTACAGATAAAAGAAACAAAGCACATCAAACCCCGCAGTGCCTCAGAGTTAGGAAACTGGTGTTATTATGCTTTTTATATATTCAGTGGCCAGAGCAACAGGCTCCAGCAGAGAGTGGTAATTTAGAGCAGGAACTGACCTTTGCTCTGGAGGAGCCTTTCATTCTCTCAACTGAGTGTCTGGGCAGACAGATGAGACTCGCCTTTTAAGTTATCTGCTTAATATTAGGCTGTGAAAATATCACCTCAAAGTCACATATACCATTCCTAGTGACACCCCTCACTCCCCAAGACCCCGTGCATTCTGCGTCAGAGTCACCAGCCTTTCACTGGGTCAGTACTATTGCAATGCTCACCAAAACCTCCTTCTCATCCAAGAAACAGAGCAAATTTCTCCTACTGAAATCAATGACAGGGGCTTCACTGAAACCAGTGAGTGTGCATACTAAGAAATATAAATGAGGGGAAAAAACAAAACAAAACAAAGAATCACAGAATGGATGAGGTTGGAATGGAATCACACAGGGGTCGGGAGGGGAATAAAAACAACCCAACCAAACAAAAACCACACAACTCCTCAAGGGAAAAACATTTGTCATCAAAAGTTAAACCAATCTTTTGGCATTAATGACCTAGGTAACTTAGGATCAACAGTGCTGAGGTTCTGAGCACCATGAGCAGTCCCACAGCCCACCTGGCAAACTTCAGGTCATCTTTAACAGTTTAAAATGAGGACAATGCAGAACACAAAGAAAATGCATTAATAAGTAAGCGGCAGAAGAAAAAGCTCCGACATTTTGTAGCCAGTGTCTACAAGTATTTCCCTCTGATGATCTGAGAGCTATTAGGACATCTAAAATGTCTCTATGTATAGAACAATAGCAAGATGACTACAAGAAGCTCAAGCATGGGTGAACACAGTCGCATCTCGCTCAGACCTGCTTCCTTCAGTTATTTGCATAGCTCTCTGCAGGCCCACATAAGGAAGCACGTGTTGCTGGCATTCATTTTAATACACGAATGAAACCCTGCATGCCAAATACCCGTGATAAAAACACTTCTCAAAGGTGTATTGCTCCCTTCTATAAATTTTGGTTTGGACAATGGGTTGTGTTGGACCCAGCTGATGTAGTAAAGGCATACATAAGGTACTCCACCATCTTAGCGGTCACTAAAAGAGCAGCAGCACTAACAACCTTCCTGGCCTCCAGTAAACTTGAAAAACACTCCAGGACAGGCAGCTCCTCTCTTTCCATTGCTAATCTTTCCAATTTCATCTAGAAGGAAAGTCAAACCCCCCACAAAATAGAAAACAATAGACAAATTTTATATAACTTTTCTTGAAAGGTGCTCATTTACCACTCTCTCCCAACTTTACGGGCTAAAAAGTAAGGAAAGACACAGCAAAGTCACTTAATCTCTGTCTGAGCCTACAAAGCACCTCACTTTACAACAGCAGAATCACTGTAAACCCAGAAATACAGACTGTACAAGAGGATCAGAGTTTCCTTACAAACAGCAAAACCTATTGTCTTAGCAAAAAAGGACCCAAACAACCTGTATTCTTTCATTTAGAGGAAAATATAGAGGTTTCTCCCCGGTTCATTTTTCTTAGAAAATTCCTTTGTACACAGTGACTCAATTCTTTCAGAAGGTCAACGTAAAACCTCCAGTACTTCAACACTTTGTGTTCTGAGCTGCACAATGAAGACAGAGACTGTTTAAACCAGATTTTCTAGCCTTTGTATATCCTCACTTGTTACCACACCAAAGGCCTGGGTCTAGAAAGAGTTTTCTGAAGAAAGGTCTCTCCATTTCACTTACTCATCCAGAGAAACACATCTGCACTGAGCAGGAAACAGACATAATTTTAGCAACTCTTTCGCTCTATTCTAAACAGAAATGCTGCCAGGTTTTTAAGGAAAGGGACCCTTTCAAGAGTAATGCAATTTAAAATACACAGTGTTGCCACTTTCAGGGTCGTGGGGTTGTCTAAACATTTATATCAGTATAGCTAATCCTACATCTCTCTCGCATAGGTCAATTTATTCCAGAGTAACAGTAGCTACCCTTTTGTTATTGTGAAGCTTAACTAAAATCACTTCCAAAATAATATTAAACAAACTTGGAAAAGTCCTTGTAATAATTATGAGCAAGTCAGGCTTAGAAAAATTTGAGCATCCTTCACATATTTACAGTTCAGTAGCAAGAAAATCAGCAACATGACATCCAAAATTCCCAACGCTATACAAGGCAGCTAGAGAGAGAAAAAATACTTCTTTTTTTAATTTCCAAAGGAAGAGTATTGAAATAAAATATAAAAGTTGGTCTCCATCTTCTCCATCTGAGCAGCCTCTTTTATGTCCCAAAGCTTAAGAACTCTCCTCGCTATCTGATTTAGAAACACAAACCCCACAGCAGATGCAAACATCCAGTTTTCTGCCTTCTGTAAAGAGCAGTGGCCAAACTGGAGTTAAAAGGCACATGCACAACAGGAAGTCATCTTAACTTTCCCACCCATACTCTATATTAATTCTTATTGGACTGCAGCACATGCAAATAACAACCATTAAGATCACATCATGCATATTATTTCTTGTACAGCACAAGGATATTGAACAATATAATACTTGAGATTATAACTCTATGCCCTCAGTCACTAAAAAAAAAAGTGGGGTTATTTTTCACAAAGTTAACACAATCCACCAGTGAATACTTGGGGTCATTCATATATACATTATATATACATTTATATAGACAAGCCAAAACAACTTTTCTCCTATCACAAAGTTGGTACCATGTCCTCAGTATAGCTCCAGAAAAATAAAGATTTTAATTCCCTGTCGCTGGTATTCAAGAAGTCCATCCATTTAATATCAAATATGAAAGCTTCAAAACTGTAATTTTTTCACTTTTGAAGCAAAAAGGAAGCCTGAGCCTCAGTCAAAAGAAGCAATAGCAAAAGTTAAGTAAATAAATAAAACAAATAAAATATTTCCTTCCTCTTCAGCATAAACACTGTCAGCAAGTTAAAGCTGCAGTGACTTTCATTGCAAGTAGATCAGATACAGTTCATGGTAAATTGTACAACTGTTCACATCATATTTGGAAACAACGCCCGGCTTGGTTTGGGGCAGATTCATTGCTTTTTAGGACAACAAAAGAATACTTCGTGTATTCATGCTTTAGGGTGTGACATATTCTCAGACCTAAAGTTTCCATCGTTATAAAGGTCACGTAAATGTTGCTCAATTAAAAGAACTGCTACAGTACTGTAATTTTCAGGAAGAGAGGCCAATGGCCTTTGGGTAAATCACAGGTCTACAGATATATTCCCTGTTCCAGTAATAACTGCCTGTGTAACTGGAAGCAAGTCATTACTCTGCTGGATTATCCAGGTATAAGAATCAAATTATAATATTCACCTTCTTTTAAAAGTGTTACAATCTATGCATAAAACAAATTATTTAATTATCAGGATTACCACAAACACACACCACACCCCTCAGGAAGTTTTGATAAAAGATGATAAGTAAAGCACTGGAAAAGTTGACCCCAAAATCTGGAATGTACAGCCCGTACAGCTTTAAATTCAGCCCCTCTGTGCAAATGGCTGCAATAAGTCTTCAACTACATGATCACATTCTGGTTTTGCCAGGGGACTGTAATGCCTCGTTTACCCACTAAGTGGTCATTTTCTATTTTGTTTTAATCTTATTGCTCTGTGTGTAACCCCAGGCTTTATTTGCTAAGCATATTCCAGCCATGCTCTCATAACTGAATTATTCATCTCCTCTCAAGACTTTTTTTTTCTTTTTGGTACACCTCACTTTGGGATCTGAGCATATTAGAACGAGTAATGTACTTGCATTCACATGCATCATTATAGGAAGGGATAATTACCCTCATTTTCCACATGAGAAACTTGGGCACTGCAAGATTATGATCCAGAGTACCTGTTTTAATTTGGGTGTCCAGACCTGTTTGCTTTTTCCCAGAACACTGCATATGACCATATTTTCACCACCAATGATAAAAACATCCTGCAGACAACTGCTCTTTCATTCCATTACATTATATTTCCAGTTGCAGGTCCAGTCTGCACAAGGAATTAGATGGGAACCAATGGAAACAATAGCAAACAGAGATTTAACACTTGTAAGTAAGGAGCATGAAGGGAAGCTGTACAGACAGCCCACACAAACCATGCAACTTCTCAGCACCTGTCTCTGCAACCTTACAGATTGATGTGTTTTTAATTTACTGTGTATTTACCAAAAAGAACCCTTCTAAAAATCTACAACTCAACACACAAACTCCATTCTCCTCTTCCCTGGTTTCTCTGACATTATCTTACACTCACACCCAGGGAGAATGCCAGAAGCATGGCTCCTGTCCATTGCACTACTGGAGTAACTGGTGCCAGTCACAGTCGCTCTGCGTACGGGGTAGCACTGAAACAGGAGGATATATCTGTGCTCAGTCTTCCCAGCTCTCCAGCTCCAAACTCTTATTACAATTTCTTTTCCCAAAAAGCCCCAGCTCCTCAACTCTAAGCTTCTCATATTAGCTGAGGCTGCCCAATAAATGATTCTGGCAATTCAGGCAAACAAGTTTGTCTTATTGAAGACAAACACCATTTAGCAGTTGCATAGTATAATCATGCCCATAATAAATAGAAGTTACTGCACAGTCATATGCAAGCACTGTAATTACATTATACTAACAGGAGCTGCACAAATCCCAAAAAGCGCTGGCTGATCTTGGTTGACATCAGCCCTGTTCAGTAAGAACTGAAGATTAGTCTCACTTTATTCTACCACAGCTTTTGCAGTCCTATGTAGTTTTACATTCCCTTTCCTTTTCAGAAGGAACTTCTTTACAGTGAGGGTGACAGAGCACTGGAACAGGCTGCCCAGGGAGGCTGTGGAGTCTCCTTCTCCGGAGCCATTCAAAACCTGCCTGGACCCCTTCCTGTGGGATCTCATTTAGGTTCCTGCTCCGGCAGGGGGATAGGACTGGGTGATCTTTTGAGGTCTCTTCCAATCCCTGACATTCTGTGGTCTGTGATTCTATTTCCTGACCTTGTTATAAATATCGGGTTTAGTCAGTTCAAAGATCAGCTACAGAGACAAGGATGGTACCCACTCAGGACCCTGAAACCATCTATTAGATCTCACAGTTTTACCCTCTAAAGTAATTTGTACTTTCCAGTAACAGTCCTAAATAATGATTTCTATCCTGAAACAGCAAATTCCTTAAGAAAACAGAAATTTTAATTTGGTTTCCTTGTATTTGGAGGTTTTTTTCTTTTTGGAGAGAGAAGGCATGAAGAAGTACTAATCGCTTGAATTTACAAGATGTCTTAATGCTTAATGACAGAAAATGGCTGTCACTCATTAACTCAATTCATAGAGAACACAAGCACCCTCATATTCAAAGATGAAACCTTTGAGAATAGGACTTAGGGTAAAAGCATATTAATTATATTTAAGTAGTGTTACATACCTAAATAACCAGCTGCAAAGATTCTTCACCTACATAGCAACAATTCAGAATCCTCTCAGCAAATTACCCACCTCTTTTCAGCCAAAAACTTCATTATAAAAACAAAGGCTCATTAAATCAATATTTGACAATCACATCAATTTATTAGTAACTCCAAGTTCGGGCACACTTTGCAAATACTCACAGAAACCTTCAATCTTGTCAGCTGTCTTGCTCCATGCTACCTGCCTGGTTTCCATTATGATTTGAATAGTCCTCCTTTCTGGACTACTCTTCTTAAGGCTGAATATTGTCATAACAGTTCCCAACTCCAAGGTCCTTTTGATCTGGCTTTTCTCATACTCCGGCAGCACTCCATAGTCTACACTCCTTCTGGGCATTTTTATTATTTATTTTTTTTTCCCAAATCAAACTTCTGTGGTTTTCAGTGTCCTAAGAAAAAAGAAAGAAAAGGGAGAAAATTCAATCATTAAAACAGCACTTTTATTTTGTTAAAAATCACACATTTGTGTAAGTTAAAGCTACCTAATAGAGACTCCTGACCATTCAAATACAAAGCAGATACATGGCTAAAATTAACAGCATCCTTGTTACTTTATCATGAAAGAAAGTATGAAGAGTCCTCACAGGGTGCAGTACCAGTGACCGCTGGCAGATGCAAAATCTATTAAAAAATAAGAGCTGAATGGAGGAGCTACTGCATGCAATGAATTGTGATCTAAACTTCTCAGCAAGACCAATGCCTCTCTTCTAGCTGCTCCATACCACTAACTACTTCCTCAGTCTTCTAACACAGAAGTACGCAGTGCTCCAGACCAAAACAGAGCAAGCCAAGGCCTGTTGAGCCCAAATACATAAAAATCACATTAAGGGGCATAACTCCCTGTATGCTTTTAGGCATGCACATCTTCAACTGCGTGTACACCCCCATCACTACCACATACAGATTTACATCTCTAAAGTCTCTGTATTATGACAGAAAAAAAGCAAGGGGAAAAAAAAGAAAAAGACCTGGAAGAAATACCAAATGTAATGATAACTGAGTAATAAGGACAAAAGAGCAAAGCACAAAAAGTGCAAACCACTGAAATGACAGAGAAAATAATACCTACGTCATAACAAAGAAAGCATTTAAGCCTAAACAAAACTAAAGAACACATCAGAAACATGAAAAAAATTGTGTTCAAACTGAAGCAGAACTATGTTAAAAACCTCTTCTAAAGGAGCAATATTCAATATCTCTGTAGCATTTTCTACCACAATTTCTACACTCTCTCCTAACCAAAAAACAGTGTAAATGCAATTCTACTGCACAAATTGTTTTGACCATGGCAGTTTGTTTCATTTACCAAGCCAAGCCTACAACTTTTTGGCCAGTATAATCAGTGGCCAAGGAAGGATTAGTTCCAGAGACGGTGACACAAGCAACTCTTGATTAGATAACCAGACATGGTACCTAGTGCAATTCCAAATAGAAGCTTCTTCTGTAATATCTAGCAGAATTTTTGTAGTAACTATATCACTTACAAATTACACATGCACATCAAATGTCAAATGTGAGCAAAACACATCACATATGCTGTCCAAATGCATTTTTACCAGAACAGCACCTCATAGCCCTAAGAAATAAGACCACAACCCTGAAGCCTTCAAACAGCAACACTGTTTTTTCCCCAGAAATGGCAACTGTTACTGGTAGGTCCAGAGTAAGAGAGACTTCCTCAAAGTTCCAACCCTGATTATATTTACCTTGATTTGATGACTTTAAGAGACTCCTAAGCCACCAAAAAATGTGCAGTTTGACTCTATCAAATTCCTTTCAAGCCTCAGATCTGTTTTTATTTATTTTATACACTGAGATGCCTTTGCTCATGGAGATTTTCTTTAACTGACATGGAGATAGAAATGATTTCAGATAAGAAATACCATTCCCATAGGAATTTCTTTATTGTTTTGGAGTATTTGTAGAATTATGTTCCATAAAAACCTCATGAGTTCTATGCAAGCTGGAAGTTAAACTTTACATTCTTGAAACTAAGGATAAATTAATTTCTACTACTCTAAGAAATATCTGGAAATTATTTTGCCCTAAGTGCCGACAATCTAGATACTGATATGAGAAAAGAGATATTTGCAACAGATTTGATTCATACTCAAAATCTTTCTACTCTCCCAGGATTTTTTTCTTTTATATCACAATGCTGTCTTCAGACAATCAAAACGCTGTCCCCATGGTGAACTGCAGCAGGTTTGTTCTTCTTGTTCTGTATTACTAACGAAGCATCAGTTTGCTGCCTGAAGAGACCTCTGGAATCTGAGAAGCCTTAAAGGCTCTGCAGCCAGTGTTGCTGTCTTCTTCACACCCACATCAGGAGGACTGAAGAAGTGCTGATGACTAAAGCCTAGCAATCCAATGACAAGATGACACAAGAAATAATGACATCAGCTTGAGTAAACCCTTGCACTATACGAGAATTTAAACCAGCTGTCATTCTGAGAGCTCTCAAGAAAACAAGGGGGAAATATGAGTAAATACAAATACAGAAACAAATGTTGATTAAGTCTAAAAAGTCTCTGTTTATGCACTTTTAAAACTTCACGGCTGTATTTCTCCTATACAGTCTGCTTTTCCTTACTCACATGTCAGGTGGCAGGTATTTATGTGCATACACTTGGGACACATCTTGGCACAAAACAGCCAAGAGAGAGATGCGTTCCCAGCCACTCTCATAAATATTAGCAAGTTTGTGTGCTTTAGTCTCCCACACATCATTGCATCAAACAGCTAATTACAAGCCTGATTACTCCTCAGCAAGATTATTTACAAACAATGATGCCCTGGAACCTGCTCTTTCATCCATGCACAAAGAAGGAAATGTACCATTTTCACACAAGTAGCAGGAGCTGCTGCCACACAGCTTCCAACCATCCCCCTTATCCACATCCCTGAGCTGCTGCCACACAGCTTCCAACCACCCCCCTTATCCACATCCCTGAGCTGCTGCCACACAGCTTCCAACCATCCCCCTTATCCACATCCCTGAGCTGCCGCCACACCGCTTCCAACCATCCCCCTTATCCACATCCCTGAGCTGCTGCCACACAGCTTCCAACCATCCCCCTTATCCACATCCCTGAGCAGGACAGGCTTAAAGAATCTCTGGGCACAGGCAGCCACCAGCCACAGCATCTCCTCTGGGTCTCTTCCTCTCTCCTCAGTCCACTACTCTCCATCACAAGCAGTTTCAGTTTCCGTGTTGATAGCTAATTCAACTGTGCCACTTCTCGCTTCCCCTTCGTAACTTCTTCCAGCCCTCCTCCCCTCACCCCATGCCGCTATCTCCTGACCCCAGAGCATTCTTTTCTGCTCTCTCTCATTAACACTGCAAAACTATCTTTCAACTTCGTGTCACTATCTGCTTTTGGTGCAATCTGTCTGATTTCCAAGCTCTCCAGTACAATCTTGCCAATCCTTTTTTAAATTCTACCACTTCAATAAACACTTGTTTACTGGTAAGCTAATAATTGTTTATTGGTAAGCTAATTGTTTATTGGTAAGCTAATTGTTTATTGGTAAGCTAATTGTTTATTGGTAAGCTAACAGAGATGCAAACAACAGCCTCATCTTACTTGCAGGGTGGCTTATTTGGTGTTTAATATCTATAAACTTGTTATCATCATAAGAAAATGGAGTACCCTTTCCTTATCATACTGAAGAAAATACATGTACCCCAATCCTACAGCTTGAGAGGGAGCAGACAACTTTTAAGCAATGGCAGATTTTAGCCAGAATGTAACTGATCCTTTTTGACTCCCTGGAACTAATCAGATAATTATTTAAATTATCACAGGCTTGCATCTAACAAGACAGCCACAGTGCTACAATGACTTGTAATAGCAGAAATGAAAGGAGAGGAAAATAAAAAATTAAATTAAAATCTTCGTACAGTGTCTGGTTGTCTGACCAAAAAAAAAAAAAAAAAAAAAGAAACCCTTTTTTCTCACTTTGTTCTTTTTATTAAGAATTGTAATAAAACAAATATGCTGTGATTTGGAACAAGGTTTAACCATCTTAGTAACACTTCACTGCAGTAATAAAAAAAACTCAACTTTAAAATGAGTATAGTTTTTCCAGGAGACTATAACAGAATACACAACTGCTCTGCCTTTTACAGTGCAAGGTGCAGCTGTAAAATGAAAAATTACTTACAACAACAAGGAGTTTCTAAATATAGCTACTTAATAAAAGGTAATGCAGCAGGTTTTTTTGAGAGATTAGTCCCTTAGTACAAAGGAACTGCCTCTCAGAGGTGGCTTCTTAAACCGTTTCCGCTGAATATAATAGACTGGACTTCCCCTTTTAAAGTAGCTCTTCCAAAAACAGAGTGAACAGCATTTTTAGTCTAACTTAAATCCGAAGTCATAAAACAAGTTTTTAACCTACTGTGAAACAACATTGTAGCTGAGGGTATCTACTTCATCAGAAAAGGTGGAAAGAATATCGTAATATTTGATCAATCTGACTGACTACTGTCTTGGCTACCTGCTCCATTTTAAGAATAACGTCACAGAGAACTTCCTAACAATAAAACACATTAAACGTCTCAAAAGAACTAATGAAAGCCCTTGATACTAGACCCAACCTTTTAAATATTAAGTCTTCTTACACTCATTCAAAGGTGCCCCTTGGCCTTCTTACACCCATCACTGCCCAACTATTTGAATCAACAATATTTCCACCCATTCACACAGCAGAACTCCATAATGACCCTCATCACCCCATTATCTGGATACCTCTAAGGCAGCAGGGTCTGAGCCATAAGACACCCTCATGTGCAAGAGAAGGTTGCTCTTTTGAGTTAGTGAAGCCTAAATTTTCAGCATCACTTCCACAATTCAACAAGTGAGCTAATAATCACAGAAATATAAGCTCTAGCTTAGGCACAGACACCAACACAAGACTCCTTCCCTTTAACTGTAGGTACTACAGGAGCTCAACTTTGATGGTGTCCTGTACCACATGCAGAATTGGGATAATCTGTTACCATTTGTGTAAGAGTAGTTTTGATACTGGTTTTTATTGACAAGCCTGACTGATTTAGACTAAAAAGTCAGAAAGACTCACTGCAAGCAACCAAGTGAATGTGGACATGGAAAAGAAACCCTACGTAGCCTATCCAACAACCTGTATATTTAGTTTTACTTCAATGCAATACTTCAGAGTTCCAGAAACAAACCCTTCTTGTCTGAAGATCAGTTTACTACGCTTAACTTTCTTTGTGATACCACAAAGACAGGAAAAACTGTAGTAAAGGCAAACTATAAATGCACAGGCTAGCAAAGGACATCTCGGATAAACACAGATTAATCCATACTCTACTATAGCTTCACCCATGTAACACAGCAGGTGCTTTCCAGGCACACAAGGTCAATTGATGTGCAATCCAAAGTTTGACTTCAGTCAATTTCTGTTTTCCCATGTGCATCCCCCCACCCCGGCAGGCACTGCCTCAGCACAGCCCCACCAGTACGGACACCCACCAGCAAAACCAGTCCAGTGCCACGGCGCTAATAATTAACAACAACCAAAGCACGGCTCTCTGCGCAGAGCTTCGCAAGGCAGCTGCTGCCCTCGGAGCCCTGCGGTCTGGGAAAAAGCCGGGGAGGCGAACCGCGGGCA
>NW_010306123.1:0-23978 GCF_000700745.2 Antrostomus carolinensis
ACTGCGAGCGAAGCTGCTCCTCAGGGTCGTTCTTGTCGCTTCTCTTTGTTGTGTGTGGTTTGTTTCCCCCTCCCTCAGTTCTATTTCTCTTTATTCTGTACCGTAGTGCGGATGTTCTTACGTTTATTTTTTAATTGAGATCTCCGGTTCGGGGTTATCTTTTGTGCAGTTTGTGTGCAGACCTTGGCTCACTCTGTGCTGTGTCTGACAGGGGCAACGCAGAGCATCAGTTGTCCCCAACCTGGTATCTTTTCCTGTGGTTATTATACTGATTGTATTACCGTGGGAGGGAAAATCAAAGAACAAAATTAAGGAGACTTTGTTTAAAATCAAGGTGCTCAGAAGGAGCACTGCGGCTCGGTTCTAGATCTCTGCCTCAATGGTTCTTTTCCCACTTTACTTTGTGTTTTGTCAGCTGGTGTCATCACGTCTGTCTGATGGAGACTAATTCAGATTTAGTATTAATAGTTGTGGAACTCTGGGCTCAGTTCCTCTAAAGAATTCTGCCTTGCAAGTGGAGTTGCTTGTTACTGGCAAAGAATTCATGTATTTCAGCTAACCTGAAGAATCCTTTTTCTCTCTTTCTCTTCTTTTTTTTAAGAATACTGTTTAAATACTTGCATAATATTTAACACATATATTAAAACAGGTAGAATAAAACATACAGAATACAGAAAATAACAGCTGTATAAAGAGAGGAGTGAGCAGGCTCACAATACGCAAGATGTCTCAACAGCCTTATGAAAATGGGGTGTAAAGAGAACAGGATGTCAGCCAGAAGGGTGAGATTTAGGTTGAGAAGGTGCTGAACAGGATAGCAAAGTTCTCCTTTACTTGAAGTGTTTTCAGTGAAGCTGGTGAGGAGAGCCTGGAGACTACCTGGTGGTCAACTCCACTGTCATTTGACTTTCTAAAGCCTGTGCCCCTCTGCGGGGAAGTAGAAGGATTTGAGAGACAGCTGGCAAAGCATGAAAGAGGTGGGGATGGACGTGCCATGTCTTCAGAAACTGGGATGAGGAGTTGTTACCTGAGCTCTTACCTTTGTTTGATGTCACATCTCCATGTAATTTAAAAGTTGGAGTAGACTGATGTCTTCTGAACTCACAAAATGTGTTGTGGCTCACTGCTGATCATTGTCAGACTTCTAAATGAAAATAGATTTATGTGGTTTGGAGGCCAGCTACACATCCAGATGATTTTGGAGTGTTCCTGTCATGTTTTCCATGGCTGGACAGTTCCCTGAAAGCCAGATGTGACTACAGAGCATTTAATAAAAAAAAAGAAAAATCTGCTTGGATGTTGTATGAATTCTTATGCAGGGAGTTATCTTTCATACTGTTTTTTTTTTTTTCCAGAAAAAATGTTAAGAGGTTCAAGAGTGTGTTAGGCAGTTACTGCATGTGTAGAGTATCACCATGTTAAATTGTCCAAGCATCAGCCTTGCTCCAAAAACTTGAGTTACTAAGCTTTTCAAATCAGTGGGTTGAACTATTCTGACAAACTTACTAAAAAAACCCCAAACCCAACCAACCAACCAACAAAAAAAAAAAAAAAACAAAGAAAAAAAGCACCCCAACCCCCAAATTTAGAGTATGAGTTGTACCTTCTGAATTGAAAGATCTGTGTGAAAAAACAAGATTTTAAAAGAAAGATATGCTCTGCTCCATAGCTGTGTTGCTACAACTATTATAATAATTTAAACTCTGCTGTCATAAAAGTGCACATTTCTCTTGTCAATTTAATGATTGACTGACTGTAATTTTTCCCTCCATATCTGACAGATAAAAAGGCCTTTATGACCCACAATCATGTCCAGCTATTTTAGACCCTCTAAACCCACAGGTATATATTAATAGAATCATAGAATATCTCAAGTTGGAAGGGACCCATTGGATCATTGAGTCCATGTAATGATTGATCCATAATGCAGATTAATTATTAAGACCCTGACCATAGAGCATTTGTCTACAGTGGGATGTAAATTGCCCGAGTGCTTCATTTTAGGGAAGGGACTGGGTATGTGAAAACAAGACTTGATTGCATTGTTACAGATGCTGTTGCATTTGTGACAGAGGGACCCGGTACACTGATGAGGAAGAGAAGTGATGGCTTTAGGAATTTTACAGGTTTTGCATTATTACTTTTGAGATTAGTCTTTCAGCGTGGTGTAAGTAACAAACGGAGGATCAGGGATTTCTGGTGTTGGGTGTTACAGAGAAGAATATCAACGAGATTAAGTGGCAAAGAGCTATCCTTTAAAATCAGACAAAAACATCATCTTTGATAGCTTTTCTTTTCTGAAGCAGAAGTGCCTTTGCACTTACACAGATATATTCTAGAAGGGGAAGACTAATTTTCCACTGCGGAAGAGTTTTCTTACTTCTTTGAATGTGGATTTTCTGATGCAAAATCCCTAAATTGTGGTAGCTAATATTAATTTAATAGTTAATTACGTTAAAGATGTAATATCACATGCCCATCCTTTTGAGTTTTGTCCTCCAAAGTAGTTGTAACAGTTGCCTGTATTAGAAAATGTAGGTTTTGCTGCTGTGTATCCACGGTGCAGAAATACTGTTGGCTACTGCACAGCGTGCAAAGATCTCTCTTTATATTTTACAGATCTCTGAAAAACAAACTTTCTAAGAAGTCCCAAGTGCACATGGAAGTCAGATATCTTTTCCTTTGGGATTGTTCAGTGCTTCACCACTTGGGGTCCCTTTCAGAAAGGGTCCTGTCACAGCAGTAGTGTTTGCTCGTTGGCAGTAAGGCTCCCCTGAGCTCTTTCTGCAATGTAAGAATGTGAAACTTCCTAGCAAAACCAGGACAAATTGAAGTAAGCTTGTTTCTGACAAAGCACTGATGACACAAGGGTGACTTTCATCAACGTTCTTCAGAGGTCTTGCAGTTCTGTATCAGTGCAGAGGGTACTAGTCATAGACATTTATAAATGCTTTGGATATAGTTTAGGTTTTATGCTGTTAAACCTAAGATTCTTACAGATTCCAATGTTTCAGATCCAATGGCTGTCCCACCATCATACAGTGACTTGGGAAAGTCTGCCAGGGATGTATTTAACAAGGGATATGGTAAGTAACACCACTGTGGTTTGATAACTCTTCAGATTTTTTTTTTCTTAAATGTCTTGAAAATAGCAATAAAAACGTTAGTACCCCAGAGATCCCCTAAATACCTCGAGGTAGGAATTCAGCAGAGGCCCGGAGCATCTAGCACCTTCTGAATTAGAATTTTAGACATGTATCATGAAGAGGCTGCAGTAGGCAAAGAGTTAGAGGGGAAAGTTACGAGTCTGACCTTAAGATGCACTCCAGAACAATCTTGGAAGAATACTGCATTTTTTACTTCCCAATTTTTGTATTTAAAGGCATTAAGTCAGTCAAACTCACACAGATTGCCATAGGAGACCATGTGCAGCAATAAAGAGGTTCCTTGGGTAGGATGATCTTTATGTGAATCAAAGTAGCCTTTTGTCATAGCTGTGGTGGAAATAATTTCACAATATTTGCATTCCTCTTCAAAGAATTTAAATGGAGAAATTCTAATATTAGTCCCTTTTCTGGAAGCAGTACTAAAAGTGTTGATGTTTTTTATCTGGTTATGTGAGTGTGGAATAAAGATTGCATTTGTATCCCAAATCAGTATGCTGCATAAAATTAAAAAGAGTCTGGTCTGGTCTCTGCCACCCTGGAGTTCAGGTTTTGATAAATTCAACTCAAGTTCCCTGCT
The DNA here is from genome assembly GCF_000700745.2 of Antrostomus carolinensis. Classification (NCBI taxonomy): domain Eukaryota; kingdom Metazoa; phylum Chordata; class Aves; order Caprimulgiformes; family Caprimulgidae; genus Antrostomus; species Antrostomus carolinensis. The sequence continues at coordinate 3,745 of NW_010306123.1, forward strand.
TTAGTGTCAGTTGTTTCAGGCTTTTCTATCCTGTGCAAGGGCTGGGTATTTCCCTAGATTCATGGCAGATTAGAAAGAAAAGGAAGAAAGCAATAACATCTCTGTACATGGCATGGGTTGAAGTAAGTCGAAACATATTTTTCTCGGAAAAAAGGAAAAGAAAAATTCCTGCCCTGCAATCAGAAATATAAAAGTAAACTGAGTAAATCAGAAGGAATGGTAACTGTACTGATTGGTCCCAGACTGCAGGTAGCTACAGAAGGTGGAGATTCTTGATGATGGGTGACTGTTATGACTATAAATTATGAGGCCACCCGCTTTGAATTGTCAGCATTTTTGCAATCATTCCTCAGTAAGAGCAACAGCTGTTGAAATACGAAAATAGGCTGTTTCAGGTCAGTGTACCCTACCTGCTGTCATTTGAGGGTGTTGGAAATAAGCCCTGCTGGTATATTGTGGTGAAACAGATGCTGTGTACTCCTCTGTTTTCAGGATTTGGAATGGTCAAGTTAGAGTTGAAGACCAAGTCTTCCAGTGGGGTGGTAAGTTCTACGGGCTTTCAAAACCACCAGCATTGCAACAGAAGGACAAATTCCCGAACTGCTTGGCGGTGATAACTTGCTGGCGGGTGTTGCTGCTCTGTTTCAGTTCTGATTGTAAAACGTGGAGCTGACTGAGGTATTTCTGTAATGATGTGTGGAACTGACACAGTAGTGCTTCTTTTCCCGCAGTATGAAGGAATTTTCACATATATTTTTGTGGACATGTGACTTTCCTCTCTGTTCCCATTGCCATGTCCCAGACATAAGAGTTTCTCACCCTAAATAACTCTCATTTCTGCTGATGAAGGCAGTTGAGTTTCTCTGCTATTGGTTTTTACAGGATTTTGAGTCCGGACGGACTTTTTATCCAAAAGGCCAAGGGGCAAATAAGAGCCAGTTTAACTTAATTTCATTTTTCACTCACGTCCACTGTGCTTACAGTGCAAGACTTAATTAAAACTAAAGAGTCCTCCTGCAGTACCCTTTATGTAGAATTTGAGAGCATTTTATAGGCATTAATTAAGCTTTAGCACTTCGAGTAACTAGAAAATACTATGATCCCCACTTCAATAAAGGAGAAGTGGAGCTACCTCATGATTTCACAGGAGGACTGGCAAAACCAGGAATGGATTTCATAATCTTGGTCTTTAACCACAGGCATATATTGTTTACTAGATAAGCTTATTCTTGGTTCTGTATGTGCTACCACTTCATGCTCTTCTGGTTGATAAGCTGTGCTGCTTTTCAGCCTGCTTCAGAACTACATTTGCCTTAGCTCCCTCCTTCTCTTGCATTCTTTCCATGTGAAAGGTGTAAGTCATTCCATTTGCAGTCCTGTAATCTGTCTCAACTGAGTTTTTGATGGATGGCTTGCATTGTGCACCAGGAACACGTAGGCACGAGGAACTGTGTGGTCTCTATACTGTGACTGCTGCCAGTTACTGACATCCCATGATACACGTAGTTTTCCTGGCTGGAAGTTTTGATTCTCAGATAATATGCTAATGGTTTATTATACTGTCTTCTGAATGTCACGGAACATGAACAACCATATTAAGTTCTAAAATGGGCTTTTCCTTTTTCATGCAACTTTCTTGTTGGCTGTTCATCCAGCTGGTAAGAATAGTGACTGTTTTGGCATGTTGACTCTGTATTGCTTTGTCAGGGAGGGTTTTCTGTGCTGTTTACTGTGTTTCATAAACTGTTCCATTGTTTTCAGTCATGTTATCATCCACGTCATGAAGTTTGACTGTGTCCATAGCTCTTAACCTGCTGTATGATCCATTTATGTAAAGCCATTTGCAGTCCTTGTCCAACAATCCACAATGAGAACACTGTAAAAACAACGGGAGGGAAAACAAGATGGATACAACAGTATTGATACAGTTCTCTGTTGCTTCAGGTTTTGTGCTTGCTAGTGTTTCTAATGAGCATTCTGCTGTAACAAAATGGGGATTGGGGGATGGAGATGAGGTTAGGGAAAAAGCGTGAGATCTAATTCATACTTGGGCACTAATAGTACCTCTGATTGTTACGATACAGAACGGTTTCGGTGTTTTTCCTGTGGACTTAGAAAACAACAATAGCAGTGTCTGTCGGTTATAGTTGTTTCATAGATTGCAGGTGGTTTGGCCTAGTAAGTGCATGGTGTTCCTGAAGATGCCAGGCACTGTACACTAGAGGGTCAATCAGAAGCCAAGCCTGACTGCTGCATCCAGAATGGTGTAAGTAACGTGTGCAGCATCCAGGAATACTGTCCTGGAATGAGACAGAACTGGAAAGTCAGGGTTCCAAAGCTCGGGTATGTTGGCAGTAGATACTGCCATCTCTTAAGCGCTGTATCTTTCAATATTTAAACTTCAGAAGAGTTATAACTTAGAAACGTAATGGCAGATTAATTATCTTTCTTCAAGGAAACTATCTGAGAGATGAGGACAACTGAAAGGAGATGAGGGGTTTTGGTGCGGGGGAGGCTGGTGGGTAAGTTAGGAAAAAAGTGTGGTAGAAATTAGAGGAGGGGAGCAAGTAATCAAATCATGATGCAGATGAAAAGTAAGTGAAGATGTCAGGTCTTTGTGTAATAGTGCTTTTTCCAACCTAAGCAAGTTCCAGGGCTCTACCAGCACACCTCCATAAAAGAAATATCCAGAACAGAGATGCCAAAAGGAGTAGCATTTTGTGATGAAAAAAATAATTGGGTTTGGTGGGGATAAGGAAGAGGAGGATGATTTTGAGGGTTCTGTCAAAAGGCCTAAGGGTAACAAGCATGAGTGCTGGCACTTGAGAAGAGGAAAAACTGAACATAATTAAATATCAGGGTGCTGAAAGTTGTATTATACTCTTGGCAGGAATTCACTGCAGCTGGTTCTTCCAACACAGACACAGGCAAAGCTTCAGGCAGTCTAGAGACAAAATACAAGGTCAAAGACTATGGACTTACATTCACCCAGAAGTGGAACACAGACAACACGCTGGGAACAGAAGTTTCCATGGAGGATCAGGTAAGAGGAGGTAGATAACTCTGAAAATGTTTCTGCAACTGGTATGAGAAAGTATTGAGTTAAGAAGAAAACATTGAAGAGTGGAAGTTGCACAAAACCATCTGGAGTACTGAAAGGAAAGAAGTTGTATATATTTTTGCAGAACACGCAGTCTGAGAGAGAGCATAATTAATGTTGGGGGTGGAGGGTGCAAGCATGCTCACAGCAATGTGCTGCAGTTACAGGCATGTGCAGTGAGCTAGCTGATTGAATGAATACCACGATTATCCACTCCAAATAGGAGGTTCTGTTTTAAGAGGCACTCTAAATACGTGTAGCTGCTACTGCTGCAGTCATGCAGGGAAAGCAAAAGAGGGGTCTCGTAGTTTGAAATGCTCTAGTACATAAGGACTTAAGTTTGGCTGCCTTGAGACTGAATGCATTTAGTGTTTGCAGCTTGGTGCTGCTTACACACAGGGTTGCTAGCACACAGCACTCTCAAAGTACACAGTTCTTTTACAAAGTAATAGCTTTATGCTTTTCACTTCAGGCCTGAAGTGTAATGTAATGGTGCCAAAGGTGGTCAGAGTTCTGTGGTGCCCTCTGCCATGTGTGGCCATCAAGTTTTGTAGTTACGGTTTTGCACTTTTCCTTGTGCTTTAAAACGGAAAACGCTGTCCAGCTCAAAACAAGAGTGAGAAAGCTGAGGCAGGTGCATGGTTTGGCCTGGGAAGTAGCAGTGTGTCTTAGAAGAATACCTGTAGTTTCTGAGAGAGATTCTTGAGCTACCATATGGATTGTTGAAACTCTAGGGAATAAGCGAACATGAACCGAACAGTTTCCTTCCTTTAACATGGTTTCTCAATTTTCTTGTCAACACTGGATTTGAAATCTTACTGTAATAACATATCTACAAAGCGTGCACTGTTCTAGGGCCTTGTTGTGGGGAAAAAAAGTCCAAATTTTAATCCCTCATCATACAAACATCTTTAGATTTCTTTTTAAAAGGTGTGGGAGATGCTATGGTCGTGTTTGTCTTCTCTTTAGACAGGAAGTAGAGCTACAGTAGTGGCATATAACAAATCCCATTTCAGCAGAGTTCTGAACAGATGTCTCTGTTTTTCTTTGCAGTTGGCTGAGGGATTGAAGGTGGCTTTTGACACTACATTTGTACCAAACACAGGGTAATTATTTTCTGTTACCCTTTATCTAAGGAGTGGTAGAATTTCCCCTAATTTTTAATTAGAAATGCTTATTCTGGTTGTTGTGTAAATGCTCAAAATTTACTGTAGAATATCCTGCAGGCACTGCAGACTATTTTGAAGCTAATGGATAATACCAGGCTCAGAAGGACAAGGTCTGCTAAAAATAATTCTTCAGTTTTTTTGTCCATTGATAAATTTATTGTTTTGCAGTAGGTAACTCTCCCCTGAGACAACTGGGTCTTACATGGACCACTTACCTTGTACCATCTTTGTCTTTCTACAGGCAGTAGAGCAAAAGAGAGGTGTTTATGTCTGGATAAGGCACAGAGCTTGAGACTGCTTTGTAAATAATTACTGGTATTTATTGTTGAGGAAAATCTGTCAGAAAAATCAGAGTTTGAAATATACTGCTTGCATGTCAGGAATTAGAAGCTAAGTCAAAAATGAGACCCCAGGCCTGGGTATGAGTGACAGGCAGCACAGTGTTCTGCTGTGTCTTCAGTGGGAGAGAAAGAAGGTTGTGGAGGGGATTAAGGAGGTAATAAAATTTTGTTTCAGTTATGTTAAGTTTGAATTGATAGCAAAATGAGCACAAAGACACATTGGAGAGAGAGGAAGAGGCTTCTCCAGAGGGACAGAAAAATGCTAAGTGATGTTGGAGGATGAGGAAATTTGGTTTTGATAGAGGAGATTGGTATCCAGCAGTGAAGAAGGAAGGAAAGCAAGCACTGCACATGAAGGAACAGTGGAGAGAACTGAGCAGACTGAAAAGCCACTGAAGGACAGAAAGGCCAGCTATCAGTGCGGGATGTCATAGGTGCTCCTGAAAGAAACTGATGATGCCATAACGCATTGCACTCAGTTGTGGAGAACAAAACTTGAAACCTGATGGTTTTCAGAGCCTTAAGCTTGATTTTTTTGCTTCTTTGAGGATTTTAAGGAGTTTGAGAGGTGGAGGAAAAAGCAGCACCACGTAAATATATGTAATATCAAGACTGTCCTTATCCTGTGCCCTCTTCAGTAGCTGTTAAGTTTTGAGTACAGTCATTTAATTAACTGGCCTTAGGGGACTTACATAGGTGAATAAAACTACATATAATACATACTTGTGTGCTACCAGGGATAAAATGGCGTGTTTCTCTCTGCAGGAAGAAGAGTGGAAAGTTGAAGACCTCCTACAAAAGACAATATGTAAATTTAGGCTGCAACATAGACATCGATCTCTCTGGACCAACCATCTATGGCTGGGCAGTGCTGGGCTATGAAGGCTGGCTTGCTGGCTACCAGATGGCTTTTGATACAGCCAAGTCTAAGCTTTCGCAAAATAACTTTGCCTTGGGATATAAGGCAGGAGACTTTCAGCTGCACACTAACGTGTAAGTATCATCTGAGCCTAGAAAAACATTACCAGAGGAGGCAAACTAGATGAATAGTGAGCATTAACAAAGTTAGGTAAAAGGTGGATGATGGAAGGAGCTGCTGATTTCTTTTGAAATAATTTATATTTGGTGTTTTCATCTTCAGTACAACTAAAGCAGGGGCAACTTTCCAGCTCTTGTCTGTCTTTTGAGACCTTGTTTCAGGGTAATTTTGGTTTTTGTGTATATAAGATAGTGGTGGAAAGGCACTTCATAATAATAATTTGGAATTAAAATCTGTGAACTTTAATTTATAATATTTTGGCACTAGATAAGAGACTTCAGTTAAGCTGCTGTATCATCCGCCCCTTCTCCCCACCAGACAAAGTTTCTGGGTCAGAAACATCTGAGGTGGACAAGAAAGGTGTGTGTTGTGTTGTGCTTAAGTGTTTCGAGCTGTCATTGCATTGTAGCTCTAGTTTTGGCATTCAGATGCTCTGCGGAGTCTGGAGATGGTGTATTTAAACAACTGCAATGCAATAACTTCATTGTCCATTTCATTATTCCCATAACTGACTCAAGTCTCCTTCTGGATTTGGCCCTTTATGCGTTATCACAGGCTTGATTTCTTAAGACAAGCAAGCGAGTTATCTGTTTGGGTTTTTTTCTCAGAGCCTCAAACTGTATGTCTCGGCCGTTGGAAACTCTTGCTCCATTCTGCAAGTAAAACAAGTTTTAGGTAAAAAATGTGAGCAGGAGTCTGCCAGCTCCAGCCAGGATGTAGATGAGCATGGGTCCAGGGAAGTATTGGAGCTCTTGGTTCATTTTAAGAGATAATTGTCAAATGACTGTGGGGAAGTGTTAATCTTAACAGTTACTATTTCCTAAACAAGGGAAGGCTTGACACACCTGCATCTATTACAAACAGGAATGATGGCACCGAGTTTGGTGGGTCTATTTATCAGAAGGTTAATAACAAGGTTGAGACATCAGTCAATCTTGCATGGACTGCTGGCAGTAACAACACACGTTTTGGTATTGCTACCAAGTACCAACTGGATGAGAAGACTTCAATTGTGGTAAGAATTCTGTTACAGGAACGTGTATTTCAAGGTCTCTTAAATACTGAAAATTTGTGGTACAACATAAGTTGCTTTAAGTAGTTACTGAGAAAGTGGTAGACAGCAAACTGTGGCTTCTGGTGTGGTTCAGATTTAAATTAGGATCTCACTGGTCTTGTTTGTGAAACGATGGAAAAAAAATGGTCCATGGTGAAATAGTCACTAATGTGAGTAGTGTGCTGGGCACCTGTGCAAAGTGTGTTTTCAGAAGGTAACACAAGGAGGTAGTGTTGTTCTGATTCTCTAATTCTTATCTAATGTGTAATGTAAAATTGTACTAGAGTAAAATAACGGTGGTTCAGCTGAGCTTACAGCCTTCTCCTGACAATCAGTTAAACCTTGACAGTCAGCTCAGGTTCTGAGGTAAGTGGTGTTGTTGTTACTGATGCTTGCAAGTTCTTGCAGAAATGTCAGCGTCCCCCCGCTCCCCATCCCCCCCAACAAAAAAGGGGTTTTAAATAGTGAGAGAGAGAGAGAGAGAGAAGACAGGTTCAGAAAACAAATACATGTCCACCAGGAGGTGACAGTAAATGAAAGTAACTGTGTGGACGTTCTAACACTTAAGAACTGAAGTAGCAAGAATTTGTTAACACTTCAAAACAAGAATGAGTTCAAGGACAATTCAGCCAAAATTAAAGATGAGAAATACTATTGTAAACAGCTCAAAACTCGGTAATACAGAAAGGGGTTTCCATATTCATATATCTATAGCTCATTTAAAAAAAAAAAAATCACTAATAGGCAATTTATCAAAAGGGGTCTGTGACCAAGACAGACTCCGTTGGCTGCTAAGGGACTGTAGCAACCCTTTAGAGGATATAAATTTAGGGGCAGCACTGGGGGCAGTGAAGGACAGAGTGGTGTTTTATGTAGGCATAATGGGTCATAATTTGAGGAAAAGAGTGGAACTACTACTTAAGCTGGAAACCTGAGGAGAAAGTGAAAAGATTGGAATACATCTCTGCTAGTAGCGGAAAGAGTTAATGGGTAAGCCACCTTCTCAGGCTCCTGGGACAGTTCTGTCTGAATATTTATATACAGTGTGTAAATACTGTGATTTCTTTTTTCTGTAGGCTAAAGTGAATAATGCCAGCCTGATCGGAATTGGTTACACTCACGCCCTCCGACCCGGTACGTAAGAGTACTACACTGTGGGTTATTCCACTGTCTCTAGAACAGAATAGATAAACAAATTAGCTAGAAATCTGACATAGGCTCATGCAAGTAAAGAATGTGTATATACAAATGTTCTTATAGCAACTGAGACACAGAGGTGAGGCTTAAATACTTGTGGATGGGCATTGTACAGCGATCTCGTATGAAGGGTGTCATCACTTGCTCTCCTAGGTGTAAAGCTGACCCTCTCAGGCTTGATCGATGGCAAGAATTTCAGTGCTGGAGGTCACAAAGTTGGGTTGGGATTTGAGCTGGAGGCTTAATGCAGCTTTAAGTAAAACAGCAGGTAGTGCTCTGGAAGATGAAGGAGAAGTGTATCCAGTGTGTTTCGGCCTTAATATTACTCTGAAATTTCAAGGAGTGTGAACTTTCTATTCTTCCAAAGAATAATTTTAACCCAACACTGAAGCCCAGAGAGTTCCAGCACATCAAAGGAAGATAACTGAAGGCATGCATGGAAGTTGTGATGTTTGTGCCACATTTCACTTCAGTTGCTTGTATTTTAAATCTGTTCCTAAAACCAGAAGAAAATCCCACCTCTCCCCATTATTGTATTGCATCCTGCACGTCCTGTATTTCACAACCTTTTATAAAAGGTGGTCTCTGTGTTGTAGTGGAAATTTGGGTTTACATCAGAATGAAATAAATTAGTCACAGTTGGAACATAATGTTGGTGTGTCATCTCTCAGTAAGGTTCAAAAAAGCCATGCTCCACCCTGTTGGGTTTTGGGGGTTTTTTTGTTTGTTTGTTTTGTTGTTTTGGGGTTTTTTTTTTTGGTGCAAGCATGGTTAATAGATAATCACAGAATGTGTTAGGTTAGAAGGGACCCTCAAAGGTCATCTAGTCCGACCCCTTCCCCCCGCCTCTGCAGTGAGCAGGGACATCTTTACTAGAGCAGGTTCCTCAGAGCCCCATGAAGCCTAACCTTGAATAGCTCCAGGGATGGGGCCTCTATTTCCTCGCTGGACAACCTCTGCCCATGATCCACCACCCTCATCTTGAAGAACTTTTTCTTAATATCCAACCTAAATCTCCCCTTTTCTAGTTTAAAACCATCACCCCTTGGTCCTATCGCTACGTGCCGTTGTGAACAGTTCTTCCCCAGCTTTCTTACAGGCACCTTTCAGGTACTGGGAGGCCGCTATAAGGTCCCCCCAAAGCCTTCTCTTCTCCAGGCTGAACAACCCCAACTCTCAGCCTGTCCTCACAGGAGGACATTTTTGTGGCCTCCTCTGGACCCGCTCTAACAGGTACACGTCCTTCTTGTGTTGAGAGTTCCAAAGCTGGACACAGTTAAACTATACATGTACACTGAAGAGTTCCTTCTCTGTGGTGTCTAAAATAACATCCTTACACAGCTCCTGGTTTAGAGACCTGCACAGTGAAAGTAGCTTTTTCATTAAAGTGTTATTGAGGGTATCAAAAAGAGCAAACCAAAAGTTTACACATTTGAGATCATTTCGTTCCCAGATAGGAAACAAGTATTAGCTCAGTACAACCATTACAATTAAGGAAAAAAAAGTGCAAGAAATTAAGTTCACAGTTCAAGTATATTAGAAAGGTGACATCTACCAGTGACTGTGCAAGCTGAGTGCATGCGTTGTCCAGTAGAAAGCCTCTAAAAGCCAGTGACCAACTGCATGTGATGCCTAAAGGAAGATACATCAGGACAGAGAACAAGAATATCTGCTGTCTTTAGGCACAGTTAAGAACTTTTTCCAAGCAGTTATAACAGGCATTTCCTACTGTGTCTTTGCAAAAAAAGTGTCCGAGAGGTGGATACTAAAAGCTAGGCCATGTGTACCACGTAAGCAGTAGGTGACAGTAGAAGGCGGCACTTGATTTTCCCTTCTCAGAGGCAGCAGCTTTTCACAGTGGCTTCCTGAAGCAGCACGTCTTCAGAGGCAACCGAAGTGATTTTACATCTGGGTTTGTTCTGGACTGTTTGTTTCTTCTACCTGAAGCTGCAGCCAGCTCCAATCCAGAGCCTAAAGGACAAACAGAACTGCAGAGTTCAACACAAGCTTGCAGTTGAGATTTCTCCAGAATAAACAGGGAGCAATTTAAAATATTTTACAATTTTACTGTGCACGAGTTGGGTAACAGCTCTGTGACAAAGCACGCGACTGCTATGAAGGAAACTTAAGTTACTTATTTTCTCTAATATTTTACTTTTGTTTCAATATTCTGCTTAATTAAACAAGCATCCCTGCCCACCAGTGTACTGCCACCACAAGATCATCCCAATTTTAAGAGTGCAATTTTGCAGTATTTTTGTACAAAAGCCAAGCAACTTCCCCCCCCTCCGTTATTGTTCAGCACAACTGAAGTCCCCAGCGCACGGCTCCCGTTCTCAGCAAGTAAGGAATGTATCAGTCAGTGGTTCAAGTGGGGGAGCAGACACTTTCTATCTTCCCCCAACTCCTACTCTCTCTTTGTCCAAAAGACTAATATGCAGATTTCTCTTAGCCGTATTACTTATTGGTGGCAAAGTTGCACGAGCAGAAGTTTGAAGCCATGACCTTTCCCTCTCAGTTTACAGAAGAATACCAAATATGTTACCGTGAAGCTCTGCTCCTGATCCTTCATTGTGTCATGCATCACATTTTCTAGTTGGCTACAGAGTCTCTGTGATTCCAGCAGAAGCTCCTCACTGAAAGGGACAATTATTACCCAATTATTTTCCATGGCAGTTTTGTTTAAAGAGATGCTGCCTCTACCTTTAAGAAATATTTCTGGCAGGTGTGCTGCAGAGCACTGAAGAATATTAACCTTTACCAGTCAACCCATAAGCTAATTTATATTGCAACTAGAAAAATCAGTGGCATCTCCAGATGTACTGGGACATGTTCCAAGTTGGAGTTGGGCTCTTACTACGTGGAGTCACAGTTGCTAGAGAAAAAGGTGCTGAACAGCCTATAAACTAAAGGCTTAAGCAATAGAGAAATAAACAAACCGAAGTCTGTCATTCCAGCTGGTGACCCAGGCCAGAGCTACATGTGCTTGGCTACAGCAGTCTCTCCTTTATGATACAGCTCAGCTACTATCACCTTACATGACAATGCTCCAACAATTCCTGTTGGCAGAGTACCTCAAGTAAGCCCAAACATTCCAACTAAGACAAACCCTTTATTATTGAGGCAGGGGGAAGTGAAGCTATACATTACTCCCTGTTTTTCCTAATGAAGATCCATAAGCCTGGGGAAGTGCAGCTGCTAGGTAGAAAAGACTGCTGCCACTGGAAGCTGAACACGAAGTGTAACATGTGAGAAAGCCTGTGTATCATTATTTCACAGAGCAGGAGTCCCAGCTTTGTAGTGCTGACATTAGCAGCTACAGACCTCCAGGCTTTGCCTCACCTTTTTCTGACAGATTCTGATAAATTGTAGGTTCCAGAAGGGACCTGCAACAGCAGCTGACCAGGGCTACCGAGACGTGATGTGTTCATGCCTTCTGGACTGCCAGTAACAGGACCACGTACTTTACTCTGAAGAAAACACAAGATTCAGATTTCAATTATTTCCACTAATTTCCAGCAGCCAGGGGTATGAGACAGGCTGGAACTTGGCTTTAATACTAATTCAAAATAACAGAGAAAAGAACCACAGGATAGACTAAATTTACTATTAATTATTTCAGTAACCTGGGCTATAAACCATCTTTTCCAGTGAAACTGGAGTTTTTCTTTTACTTACACAAGCAATTTTCAGCAAGTTCCACAGTTCTTTCTGTCGTTTCTCCTGAAGCCTAACAACTGTCTCCTCATCTTCATTCATCAGCTTCATCACTCTCTCCACTCTGGGGAACAATTCCAGTGCCTTCTGCTTGCAAACTACAGTTTTACTATTAAAAAAAAAAAAAACAACAAAAACCAGATCATACATGGGCAACTCCAGCAGGGGAACATTTCTGAGTTTCTTATTTCCTCTAACACTCTGTGATCTCATTACCTGTATGCAATGGTTTTTAAACCTCTAGAACAAAATCTCTTGCTGAAAGAGAAAATGTTTCCTCTGAACCCTCAATAAAAGCTGACTCTACAAAGCTCACCTGAGCTGGGCATAAATGACTCGGACTTTTTTTTCAAAGGTCTGGATTGCCTGCAGAAGCAGTCGTACTATTTCTTGGCTGTCACCGCTTGTCCTCTGATCTGGAATGAGAGTCAAGGACAATTACAGAAAGGCAGGCTTATAGGACAGAGTGAGAAAATTCTTAGTGGCTTGTTTCCACTGGTTCTTCAATCCTGAAACATCTCAAGTTCAGGGCGTGCAAGTCTGAGTGGGATGAACTGCACTGGATTTTAGCCACCTTCTTCAAAATGATGAGAACTGGAAAGCAGAGTTGGTAGGGTGGGTCTAATGCCTTGGGGCTGTATAGCTGCTCAAAGGAACAGCTATGTCTTTCATCCTTCCTACACAGAAGCAGAAGCATATGCTTGCAGCAACAGCTTGCTCTGAGAAGAGCTCCAGAGGAGTTTCAAGAAGAGCTCAGAAGGCACCAAGAAAAAGCAAGGCTAGTTTAGTTTAACATTTACTCCCCTCTCCAGAAAAAAACAAGTCCCGTAGAATCCATGTGCAGCCATAGCATATGGGCATGGCTAGAATGCAGACAAAGTTTTCTCGAAAAAGCAAGGCTAGCTTAGTTTAACATTTACTCCCTGACTCCCCTCTCCAGAAAAAAACAAGTCCCGTAGAATCCATGTGCAGCCATAGCATATGGGCATGGCTAGAATGCAGACAAAGTTTTCTCACTGCTCATTATTGCATCTCCAAAGTCCACATAAAGCAAGCTGACATTGAGCTAAAATGTCTTTTACCTCTTGGCTTCTCTCTCAGTCTCCGGTACAGCTCTCTGGCTTGTTCTTCTCTAGAAGAAAAAGGCACAGAACACAAGGAAATTCTCTAGAACCTAAACTGTGAACAAGTAGTTCAGGAATTTCACATCTTTTATATACCAGTCTGCCATTTCAGACTAAGGATGGGCAAGGAGTCAAAAATCCTCTTTTAGTGTGAAAATCCCCCCAGTCCCCTCTAATTTGGGCTGAAGAGACAGCACAGTGAATAATCTTAGCTAGCAATACTCCTGCATCTTAAGTTCAAGGTAGTTCAACTCACAAATCCTCCAGTGTCCCTCCTTGTTTACGACTTAGTGGGCTTCTCTGCAGGTCCACAATATCTGTCTGCAGGGACATCATCCTCTTCACTAGCTGATCCACATCATCCTCCTGAAAGCAGCACAAAACATAAGCAACAGGACAGTCTCGTACTAAGAGACACCACCACTCACACTGGTTCTTCCTTTCTCATTTACATTTCTAAACAAGTCAGCAAGATGCCAATACCATCCTTGGACAAAGACAAATGAGAATGTGAGTAATTTCAATTCAAGGAAATTAGCTTGGTGCTTGGGGAGAGAACAACTTACAATAATTTTTTGATAAAAAATTTAGCCTGTGACAAAGAGCCAAGTGTCAGACTTTGTAGTAAATGTACTGCTAGTTCCCAGGCCTTCAGGCTTCCTTTTCCTTGGCTATTGCAGATCTGTTCTCATCATATCCATCACTGCTTTTCCCCTTTCCCTTCAGCACACAACCACATCTGCTCCTGGCACCCCAAATTCTGCTTTTTGCTTGAACTCATTCACATGCAGAAGCTGCCGCTTGTTGGACCGTCATTCTGCCCTCTGCCTCCTCCCAATACAGGAGGACCAACTGACTGAAAAGAATAAGATTATGAGCTTGTCAACTTTTGCTTCTCATCTGGGAGTGACAGCCCTTGGACCTGCTCACAAGGATTGCACTGTCTTGTGTCAAAAGGCTGACTGCCTTCCTGGGAGCAGATGCGGAATGTGCACCAAGAATGGGAAACTGCTGCCTTTTCAAAATTCAAGACTGGTGCTTAGAACTCCTGTGTTCAATCATCGCTTTGCTTTCCCATGCAGTTCAGCCTATGTCCCATATACTCTTTCCAGCTCCAGGACTGGGTTCACAGGACATCTGAGTTGCAACCACTGCAAAATGTCCTCTCACATTCCCCAAGATCTCCCTTTTTCCCCTAAGGCTTACAAACACAGTGAGCTTCATGAAGTACTGGCAACGGACAAAAACAGTGCCACCCAAACCAAGGCAATGTGACATCTGGAATCAGCCTAGACACAGAAGTTTCTATTTAAGGGATGACAAAGACGAAAAAAGGAAAAAAGGAAAGAAAAACAAGCCTCCTTTTATTTAGGATAAGCAATTAGATTTCGAAACATACCCTTCCACAAAGTTCCACAGCTTGCTCCATCTCTTTCCAGGCAAACAGCAGCTTCTCAGAAGCTAGAGGAATGAAAGAAGAGTGACTGCTTTTTCAGGTTCAGACAGGAAAAGGTAGATACTTTGTGGGGATAAGATGCATAAAAGGACCTCTGTTTGCCAGATGCCATACTCACTAATTCCAAATTCTATCTGCTCTTTATACTTCTCCAGATCTATTTGGATGCTTGTTTTAAAGAAGTCCAGCTTTGCTTTCAGCTGCTGGGAAAGGGAGGCCATAGAATTCTTCATCTTTGAGAGGGTACTATTGTAACGCAACAGATTCATCCTGCATGGACAAGAAGAAGGTCCTATTACCCTCCCCAACTAAAACCACAGACTTCTACTTATATCAAAAGTAGACACTTCAGAGTGTAGCAGTGAGCACAAAAGCAGTTGTGTCAGAGGATGGAACTCTCAGCTTATTGTTAACCCTTAGTGGCTCCACTCATGGGCTTCCCCATTCCAACAGGGCACCACTCCTGGCCCTTTCCCTTTCCCCAGGGAGCAAAGGCAGAGATAAGTATTCCAGAGGAACTGCCACCGTACATGGCCGCTCGCTGCCCCTGCTGAAGCCGGTTACAGTCCTCTTTCAGCATCCGGATTGTGTGCCAGATCTGACCCCACACTTTCCGCAACTGGAAAAAGTGTAGATTCTTCTTTGGATCCTGAACTGGAAAAAGAGGAAGGGGGGAAAAGGGGGAAACGTATGTATCAGCATGAAACCTAAAAGTACTGTTATTACATCACAAGACAGATCAAAACATCACTCCTTTGAGGGGCGTTTTACCTCTGCTAAGCCCATAGCTGGCTGCCCCCCTCTGCAGCTTCCCAGCATTTCAAAAATCAAACACTTGTTTTCCTAAGTTATTCTGACAAATTGAATGAATTTTACTGCGTCAATTTTACTGCTTCTTCAGTCTCATTATGCAAAAGCTCTCTCTATTCTTTGCATAGGATACAAATCACAGAACACAGGCAGCCCTCTCAACGTGGACAACCTCTCACATTCGTGCTACAGAAAGTCCTTACGGATGCAGTCAACACTTTCCGGATGGGGACGCAAGGCAACCTGAGCCTCATAGGCAACTTTCTGGTTATCGAAGAGGAAGAGGAGGTCTGTGTCTGCAGCTGCAGTATCATTCACCTGCAGAAGACAAAAGACACAACTATGTTCTTTCAGAAAAAGCAAGCCTCTGTAACACCATGAACAGAACATTGCTCCTCAGCTAAAGACTGAACCCCAAATGCAACAGGGTGCCCATACTGCACGGGCTGTTCGGTCTGTGTGGTTGCTATGACAAAAGCCTGTCAGAACAGCAGGGAATGCTGTGCTCCCAAAGCAAGAGCGGTGCCTTCTGATTCACTCCACAGCAAGGGAATATCCAGACTCACCTTGCTATCAGCTATATGTTTAGTGGCCAGCTTCTGAGAAAACAATGCAAGTCCAGCTTCCTGCAGCAGTTCCTGGTCCTGTTCTGGGATTCCTGTATCTGCCTGGATCCTGGCCTTCACAGTCTGCAGAGTCTCCTCCTCTGTCACTGCATACGTGTGTACAGTTCCCGTAACCATATTCAAAACACGAAGCAACTACAAGAAGAGTAGTGTGACATGAGAAGGGCTGAAGATACATTGGTCATGTTTGAGCAGAGATCCCAAGACTGAGACACTGTTCAAAGCACTTGCAGGGCTCAAGAAGTCACTTCACAGCTACTTCATAACATTATGCCAAAGTCCTTGTCCTCCATCAACTGGAAGAGAGGACATGTGGCAATTGAACAGCTTCAGCTGCAGAATCCTCTACCAGAATATGGAAACAAGCACACACAGAAACCATGTGCTACTCCCAACAAGCTTGAGGAGTTATTTGTTCTCAGATAAGCAAGATGAAAGCATCTGTCACTAACTGTCAGGAGACAGCTAAATGAGACTCTCTGCTGCTCTTCCTCCCAGGCCTGATTCAAGCCTCTTCTCTCATGGGCTACAGGCAACTGCTCTCTGGAAAACTTTTCAGGGTAATACAGACCTGTTGCTCACCTTCAAGTTCAAAATGTCATCCAAAGCTTTGAAACACCCATTGGGTCCGTATGTAGGATCTGTACCCCTCTGCCGTGGGTGCCACATTAACATGAGCTGCAGCCATTTCTCCAGCCTCCCAGCCAAAACACTAAAGGACCAAAACAAGAAGGGCATAAGAAGAGGCAAAAGTGCATTTGCAGTCACCATATGGCCTGGTCTCTGCAGGAGGACTGACAAACAACTTCCCCACACCCACCAATCATAAACACAGTGTTTAGAAGGCAGAAACAGACTCACAACTACGTAAGTCTGACAAGAGACACAAGCACCGTTTGTGTCATGCACTCAGTTTATTTACAGATTAACACAGCAAGGCATATAATATAAACCTGGTTCTTTCACAAAAGTAACGGTTTATCCCAGCGTGGCCCAACAGTTTTCTAGTCCTCACCTGTTCAGATTGTTTGGGCAGGGTAAGCTGCTAGAGAATTTGACTTCTCCAGATAAGTCTTCTGAAACGACAATATCCAGCTCACTCTTCTGTCGCACTTTTGTATGCCTAATGAATTCAAGCAAGTACAATATTGAAATAATCACCTGCCTTTCCCAGCCTGCAAGTCAGTAGGTTCTTAAAGCTACTCTTGACGGATGTAATACAGATGTCACTTTGGTTTCTGTGACCCACCCTGCAGGAGTCAGTCCTGATCCCAAAGAGCAAGTATCAGGAATGCTGAACTTGCTCAGGCAGGCCAACCTCCTGTGAAGAGAGTCAATCTCCATAAGGGCAAGGAACATGGGGATATCACCCTAAGAATCGAGGGACCACACTTCTACTTCCTGCAAACAGGACAGTCACATTGCACACACTCTTCTTATCACCTGGCCCCAGCTCACTCACCATTGCACTGGCTGCCAGTTGGGCAGGAATGGTCGGAAGCCTGTAATGCACTCAAAGGCCAGTGTGCCAAAGCTCCAGTAATCCACCGTCACCGTGTACTTCTGCTGCTCCAGCAGCTCTGGAGCCTGAAATAGTTTACACAAACATGAGACAAAGCCACCTGTCTCTTAGCTCTCTCCATCCCTTAAGAGCTCATTAACGTTTGTACAACAGATTACAGATGGTGCTGAATGATCTGCCTCTCACGAGCTTTGAGATCCTCTCAAGAGTGAACAGCAGAGGTTATTAGCACTCCCGCTTCTCATTCGTAACAGACATATAACAGCAGGCACTGTAAAAACCCAGTGTCAGAAATAAAAAACCAGTCACCTTTGCTGGCTGCAGCACCCCAAATGCACCCCATACCAGGACTAGTACTTCATCCCAGCCCAAAGCCTGGTAACAGTTAACTCTATCCCACTGTAAAGTGGTAGTTGCCCTTCTAGCTCAATTCTTTCCTTACCAAGTACTGCAGCGTCCCAACAAAGGATGTGCATAGGCTACCCTGATCCAACTCCTTCGCATAACCAAGGTCAATGATTTTGTGTATTAACTGAAACACACAACAGAGAATAAGAACACTAGAGAGAAGTCCTGTTAAAAGCAGACCATACAGCAGAGAAAGAAAACATTCAGCTCTTCAAAGGGATGCAGGAAAGGGAGAGATGGTAGTGGGAGGCTCCTGTAGCTTCCTAAAACAAAAAAATAAGTACAGTTGTCATTAGCTTGATGCACACAGAGCTGAAGACATTACTGCCAGTTCAGATCTCTGGTCAACTGGTACAGTCTGGTTCTTCCTTAATAGTAGAAAGTCAAAGTGTCAGGTGTTACCAGAAGTCTAACACAACCTTTCATCTCAACTGCATGCAGAATACTGTTCATCTGACACACAGATCTGAGCTAGCTGTTATCCTGGGCAGAGTGCACTTGCAGAACGACCACTCTAATTGCATGAAGCACATGCATGTTCCTCTTACACTTGTCCGTGCAAGCAGAGACACCTGGTTCCTGCTTACCCTTTGCTCTCCTTGCTGCAGCACTATGTTCTCTGGTTTCAAGTCTCTGTGGATGATCCTGTTCTCATGAAGGTACCTGAGAGCAGAAGCTGAGACACAGAAAAAAAGCCACTTGTAAGTGTGTAACTAACACACTGTCCTTTTTTCTCATTAAGAAAACTCTTACTTAGTAAGATCACAACATAGCTTGACCAAAAAATTCCACCCCAAAAGTCTCCAGACAGCACCTGGCAATCTTTGCACCAGAACTGTCTAAAATTCCACATAGTGGTTGCCCAAACGCTAATGGAAACCCACCAATGATCAGCTGTTAAGCTGAGGGTGGAGACTGACGTGCAAGATAAACCAGTCACTCGGCAAGTGTTCAGCTATCCAGAACCTTCCAGGAAATCCTGAGCGGCATTTTTGCAGGGCAAGAAAATCCATCTCTACATTTTCAAGAACAAAAATCAAAGGCTGCCTCTCCCACAGGGAGGGTTGGTAGAGCAAGAGAAGAAATGAGTATACTCTTCAAAGGTCAGTCTGAGATGGAGCCATTAAGGTCCTTAAGAGTGGACTTGGCACTAAAAGGGCTTCCAGAGGGCAGAGAACTGAAGGTCCTGCTACCACTTACCAATATCAGATAACAAGATGAGAATGGCTTCTTCCCGCAAGCCACAGCAATTCTCCAGCTGATTCAGGTACTGCAAGAAAACAACACATAACATTTTTTTTCCCTCCTGTATCTTGAGCGAGGCTCACAGTCTCAGTCACGGATACAAGAAGCAATGGGATTGTGACCTCTGGTAGTGGCAATTACAGCTTCAGGCCTTAGTCTGACTGCATGGGAGGAGAAAAGAGCAGGTGAAAGAAGTCAGTGTCATCCCCATTCTCT
Organism: Antrostomus carolinensis; assembly: GCF_000700745.2. Classification (NCBI taxonomy): domain Eukaryota; kingdom Metazoa; phylum Chordata; class Aves; order Caprimulgiformes; family Caprimulgidae; genus Antrostomus; species Antrostomus carolinensis. Next base: position 22,769 of record NW_010306123.1, read on the forward strand.
TCCTTCTCGCTCCATCCTTCATAGCCAGTTCCCCTGTGCCTGGCAATATCAGCTCGAATTTCAGCTCTAAACTCTAAATCTGGGCAGATTACAGCAAAGGTTAGAATTAACATGGTATTTTTTCCTATGACAGATAGGAGTTAATCACCTTCAGGAAGGGTAGAGCCCACAGATGTACCCTGCCCTACAGTGGTCTCAGCCACACTCACATCCTGTTGCACATCCCTAACACATGCCCTTGTCCCCTACACGCAAACTTCTCACAGTGCCACTCGCAGACAAACAAATATGAAAAGTTTCAGAAAGCAATTAAGTCTTCAAAAGCTGAACGTAATATCAAGAGCTAACCCACCAAAACAAGAGCCAACCCACCAAAACAAGAGCCAACCCACCAAAACAAGAGCTAACCCACCAAAACCTGCTGGTGCCATAACAAGAATTAGGAAGCATCAGGATGTGAACACAAAGATTTTACAAGGAAACTTCAATGGAAACTCTAGGATCAGCCAAGAAGCTGATCCAGCCCACGGTCACCATCCCAGAGACCTTACCTTGCGGAGGTCTCCACCTTGGCAGTACTCCATGGCCAGCAACGGTAAATCATTTGGTGCAAGTTTCTGCATCCCTTCGGGGACGTCACGGGCGGCCACCACATTGGGATGGTTCAGCCTAAGGAATGGAAACAAGGCAAGGACACGTAACAAGCAGAACCAGGTCAACACCTGAACGAGGATTGTTCTGCAACAGCTACGCAGCTTCATGTGCTCGTGGTCACCGCGCAAAGTCCTACAAGGACATTAATCCTGTTAGAAACTGAACTAGTGAATTCTACAGGTCTGCAATTCATCCATCCTTCACAAACCTGGACTCATCCCAGCTCCTGGCATTTCATACACAGTCAGTCATTCCTTCACCACACACGCACACCGCGTCTGCCCAGGAACTACAGGACTGTGTCTCATGAAGGAGCATCGCACAGTCTGCTGCCACCCTCCAGGAAAGACCCAAACCACAATCAGACCATCGCATCCCACAAACCAGCCCACGGCTCCGAGCGACAGCCCAGCACAGCCATTCGGCCAGGGCAAAGCGCGGCTGTGCAGCGGATCCCTTGTCACGCTGAAGGCAGCGGCAGAAGCGCTGAAGGAGGAAGTCTGAGACCCGACACTGACGAAACACAACGCGGAGCTTCCTTTACCGTGTGGTCCCA
>NW_010306124.1:0-3218 GCF_000700745.2 Antrostomus carolinensis
AATTAAAAATAAAACAAAATTAAAAATAAAATAAAATAAGCAGATAGTGAGCACCTTATTCTAGACTATGGTCAAGTAATTTGCTTCTCTGTGGAGGGATTTTTTAAAATTGTATTTAGTGGGGTTTTTAGGGCAGCCACGGGGAAGTTTCTACATAAAGGAAAAGCAAACAGCTGAAGAGTCCTCCTGGGGCTTTGATCCTCCCTGCTGAGAGTAAACCATGAAGTGTTTGTTAAAATCCTAATCCGATTTAAAACTGCTTTTGGACGTGTCAGGGGAGGAAGTGCTGGCTCTCACTGTCCCGACCAGCCCAGGCTCTGCTTGCGCAAAGCCAGCATCCCCCTCTCCCAGGCTGTTGTTGTGTCGGCCAAAATCACCCACCTAGAGATAAAGCTCACTCCAAATACAGGGTTAATACGTCTCTTTATTTGGGTTCCCTTTTGGCCCCTGAAGAAACACTCATTTTCTCAGCAGAGGTGACAACAGACCCCACTGGGGTGGGATGACAAGAGGAGCATTAAGCATTTTCAGGATTAAAGGTGTCCAACTGGAGAATATTCATAATAATTTGTATTTAAGACCAGGAGCACCGAGATGCAGCGGGAACGCTGGCGGGAGAGCGATGCTGCCTGGGTGTGGAGCGCAGAGGGGTTACCTTCAGGTCCCTCACTGCACGTCAGCAGATGGGTTTTATGTCACACATTGTTTATTTCAATATCTTATTACTCTCAGGACCTGTCTGTTTTGACATCAGCAAGAAGCACCAGCCTTTGCTGAGGGATTATCTAGAAAATCAGCACAGGTACAGCCTCACCCAATGGCTCGGTGACCACCAGGAGCTCCACAGCCAGAGCAACAACCATGGCTTCAAAGAGTTTACAAAGGAGGAAAACAGGAACCTTAAAGATTTCAGATCTTCACATCTGGATTCTGTCATTGTAGCAGGATAAAACAAAGCTGTGATCCAACCTTCTTTGGTCAAGTGTGGATCAGAAGATGAACGGACACATCTCAGCTTGGCGTGTCCTTATTTTCCATATGTACAATCCACTGAGAGATTGGCAGGAGCAGAGATTTCAACATGAAAACTAAAGCCCCAGCACACCAGCATCAGAAACATGCTGGTAACTGGAAAGATGTCAGAACAGTTTCCTTGGCTGAAGCAGAAAAGCAGCGATTTTGCCTTGGAACTGTTTATAAATCCCAGCTCCAGAAAAGCTTAAGAGACTCAATGTGATCATTCACCCAGTAAAACCAGTCTGGGTGTTTGCAGGATGCAGGTGTCAGTTCTGGGAGATCGAACAGCCTGGTTCTTCGGTGGGAAAATGCTCTTCCATGTGCCAGTGCATATTTAGTCATGACCACAGCTCTCGTGTTACTGGATCCCAGCTTGAACACAGGCCGAGAGCTGCTTCAGCCCAACCATCAACCACTTAATGTGTTTCAGAACATTTCAAAAGGTAGGAACAGGGGAAAGACAACGTGAGGAACCTCCTCTCCCTTCCAAGAGCAACTTTTAAAGAGCAAAATAACCTTTACTTCAGGAGAATGTGCTTATGTAGCAGGACCCCCATAATTTTTTTTTAAATGATCTCTTTTCAAACAATTAAAACACACACCCACACCACATGCGAGTCACAAACCTCTGCTTTACATCACGCACGGCACTTTTAAATGACACCTCCTTTTTCCGGGGTGGAAAATCACAGTCAGCATTTGTATATAAATATTATTACACAGCTTGAATGTACAAGCCAGGAAACAGAGAGTGCTGCATGACAACGTGCTAAAAATTCCTCGCTGCATTTTTTTTATATATATTTTTTTACGTGAAGAACCGGGGCTGTCTGTACAGTAATTCCATTGTCACACGCAGCGCTGGGCTGTGCTGACAGCGACCAGCAGCTCACCCTGCTGCAGAGCCCACACTTCATCCTCAAACCCAAGTACAACGGCACGTAGGAAATCGTCGCCTCATCCTGTGACACCAACCCACTGCTCTCCTGAAAATTACAGATTAATCTAATCTGTGCATACATTAAATCACAAACTATTGGCAGGCACTGACTGCACACATGCCTACAAACAGTAACATTTTAATTAGGAGTGTGAGTGGATCCTCCAAAAAGAAACAGATTAAGAGACCATGTTGGCATGCATTCTCTTTAATGTAATAATAATAATATTACCAACAGTAACATTTTAATTAGGAATGTACGTCCTCCAAAAAGAAACAGATTAGGAGACCGTGTTGACATGTATTCTCTTTAATGTAATAATAATAATATTACCTGTCTTAACAATATTACTTTATTTTAATCATAAAAGTAGTTTTTACTGGTCTGATTTTCAGTCACAACAATCCCCTTTCATAGCCAACAGGGCTGAAGACCAGGACTTGACTTTGGTTTCAGGCTAAGATCAAGCCTAGGATCAGCTTACCATGCAATAGCTTGAGCCTGCCTACCGAGCAGCATGAGATCCTCATTTCTCCTGGGAGATTTTAACCTGCTATTCCAGGGCTAGAGACAGTCATTTAATAGTCCAGGGCTTTTCCATCGCCAAGCAACAAATGACATAACCTGAAATCGAAATCTCCAACTTTCAGTTCATCAAATCCTAATCCCCCCCTATCAAACGGTGGTGAACTCTCCACTTTACCACTAAAAACACCCTGAGCTGCCCTACGCTGGCTGTTTAAACATCCATAAATAGCAGTTTGTTTTTTGAAAGCCACACACTTCCATGTGTCCACAGTGTGCTGTTTGACTTTGAAAACAACAAAAAAACCCCAACACTTCCACCGGAGACACGCACTGTTCCATTTTAAAAAGTCTACCCAATCCCTCAGGCATGAGAGCCTTAAATGGGGATAAACCACATCCAGAACACGCCTGTCACAAACACCCTGCTGACAAAACACGAAGCACTTTTTGGGATACTGCAGCATTAGCTTTGAATACTTTCAGTTTGGAAGCACTAAGATCACCAAACACAGAGGAATAAAAGAAACTCCGTCACTAACACAGATAACGTCGCAGGAATCAGCGACTCGTGCAAGTGCAAGACAGGTCCGAGTTAGGGTTGTTCTTAAACAATTTTTACCAGGTTCCTGAAGCAACATTAGCATCTTGGACAAGTCATTTTGGGCTTAATAAGAGAGCCTGGGACAACAAAGGGACACATGCCATCACCCCAAAAGTATATATATATATATA
>NW_010306124.1:3284-5154 GCF_000700745.2 Antrostomus carolinensis
CTCAGTGGTAAGGTTCTCCTTGGGATGCAGAAAACAGGAGACATAGAAGAAGGTGGTGGTTTTAATTCAACTTCTGGTTTTGCTACTCTACAAATTTCAGTGTAAATTGCTGAAGGGAACAGGGAAACCCTTTGGAGCTTCTGACATCAGAGCCCTTCAGCCGAAGCCTTCCACAGAAGCTGGACGAGGGCTCCTGTCTGAAATACCCCAGGGATCTTACCACTACAATGAATCCACATACTGTTATTAAACATATCACTGAACTTGTTTAGATGGGACAAAAAATGATGAGGACTCCCTCCCCCTTCAGCTGCCAAGCTCCTGTCAGGGATATCAATTAGCATATCAACTACCAGAATTTAACATTCCCAACAAATCTGGGGGACAAAATTTGATTATGAAAATTCAAGGTCATTACCAGACTCTAACCATTCCATTGCTGATGACTTTGATAATTAAGACAAGTTTTGAGGTGAAATCTCAAGTCTCTTTCAACACATACTTTAATGAAAAGGGATTCACAACACCAACGAATAAGCAGGTCAAAATCTCTACAAATAACTTTTACCTTCTAACATTAATAATTTAAAAGAATATCAGACATAACTCAAGAGTCTTGGAAAGTGTTAGCACACATCAGATGGACAGGAGATTTCACCTGTAAATAGAACAGGAGGGGTTAGACAGGAATGATGAGATTTATATTTCAGCCCCATAACTCTGGGTCAATAAGCCCTGACATATTTTCACAGCAGTTTCTCTTCTCTAGTTTTCCATCTCCCAAGGATTTTCTGTTCAGGATAAGAAAAGCTCTTACGCTGCACAGTGCACCGACACTTCTGTGAAGGTGTGCACAAGGACCTCAGAGGATTTTTCCTCAGAGGAACTTGACCATCACATCCCATTATATTTGAAATTTGGGCTATTTTTGCTGGTGTGCATCACTCGGCGCTTGTCCTCATCGCCTCTTGCCTGCCAGGACGATGACTAACTTTCTCCCTTCACTTGTTCCCTCCACCCCTGAGAACATCCACATCCATCTGGACTTTCTCACAACAAAATATTTTTAGGCTAATCAAAACACCATAAAACAGGATCAGCAAACTTCACCCGCTCGCCCCCATGTCCTCCCGAGTCTCAGCGCACGACGGCACCGGCACCGCAGCCGCGGAGCCAGGACCCTTGGCCTGGAGCTGGTGAAGGGTGGGGGCTCCCAGTGATGCCAATGCAGCTCCACAGGGCACCCTGGGCAAGAAATCCTCTTTGAATCAGGGTCTGTACGGACCTTTTCTTCATCAATCAGATCCATTCATTGCCTACTATTTAATTTAACGTCTCATTTTAAAAGACACAGAAGAGAAGCCCACCTTTCCTCATGCTCCAAGCTACACAGCCACACTTCTGCTCTCCATCCCAGTAGGAAAGCAAAGCTCAGGAGGACATTTCATACAAACTACCCAAAGAATAGAAAACTGAGGAGGGACCGAAACAAAAGGATGTTATCAACTGAACAATAATTAATTACATTCATTAGCAAGCAGGAACTGAACAAGACATAGCAGTGTGAAGCTGCTGCAGAGGACATAGATTTTGGGGTGCAGGAAAATCCCAATGACTAGGAATGGTGTAATGGAGTGAGCTGGGAGAAGGTAGGGACAGCAGCTCCAAAGCCCGACAAGCCCTAAGCTACTAGCACCCCGAAACCCGCACTGCAGTCTTGTGCTATCACCTTTCTGTCCATCCTCCCCCTGACCTTAAAGTCATAGAATGATGGTTTGGGTTGGGAGGGACCTTAAAGCTCATCCAGTTCCAAGCCCCCTGCCAGCAGCAGGGACACCTTCCACTAGACCAGGTTGCTCAAAGCCTCATC
>NW_010306124.1:5243-6871 GCF_000700745.2 Antrostomus carolinensis
TTCCTCACATCTCATCTCCATCTCCCCTCTGCCACTTTCAAGTCATCACCCCTTGTTCTGTCACTCCCTGCCCTTGGCCAAAGTCCCTCCCCAGCCTTCCTGGAGCCCCTTCAGGTACTGGGAGGCCGCTATAAGATCTCCCCGGAGCCTTCTCTTCTCCAGGCTGAACAGCCCCAACTCTCTCAGCCTGTCCTCACAGCAGAGCTGCTCCAGCCCTCTGATCATTTTACATTCAATATTGCATTCAAATATTTAACAGTTTGCTTTGGCAAAGCAACACGAAACCAACCACTTTGTACCCACAAGTGGCACCAGCGTGCAGAAGAGTTTCACGTACATCCCCCTCTCTCGTATCGGGGTTTCCCCGAACACAGCCAGTGTGCTGAGCTGTAATTGTCCTGCCAACCAGAACCCATGTGGTGCTTCCCTGTTTCCTGTCTTAAAGGTCAGAAAAATAGGTCTTGCAAAGGCAAATTCTTATTAATTTCAAATATTTTCTGCTTTTGTTCATCAGTAGCCGGGGTTAATTATGATGCTGAGGAAATACATCCCCTGAAATTTGTTGCCCAGACTCCTCACCTTCAGGCTGAGAGTCTCTGACATCAACAACATCATCGACTGGCAGGAAGGAAGAAAAATTCTGAAGAGAAGCAGTAACAGCAGAGAGGAGGAACAGGACAGTGCCCAAAAAAGATCTTATGAGTAACAAAGCAAGGGGAAAAAAAAAAAACAACTTTTTGAGATCCATCAAAGGCAAATCATTGAACATTTACTTTCCTTTCTGTTGCTGTTTTAATTTTCCACATTACTGCACCATGAATTAAGCAAAACTACAGGAACTGATGGATTTTTGACAGAGCATAGACTGCTGGACTCGGCCCAGGAGAACTGTCATAATATTTTGATATACAACATTAGGGGTGCTGTGGGTTGGTGAGGTTTTTTTTAAAGGGGAAAAAAAAGTAAACCCCAGTAGCTCTGTAAAAGGTAACAGGTTAAGGCTGCAAAGAAAAGTGGGTTTTAAGTGTTAAAAAAATTCCTTTGAAATCATATATTTTCCAGTCTGTAATTTTTTAATGGATATAATCTGGGTATTTTCAAAGCAGGGACAGGAGGAAATTAGTCAGGAAAATATTTAAGTGTTAGAATATGGTAATTATACACAAGTATGTGACTGTGTAATACCCAGCAATACTTCAAAGAGGAAAAGGCTGAGTTAATTTTATTCTACTGCTGGATCCCATGGAAGGGAAACGCAGGAGGGATGGAGAAAGAGGGGGATCAGAGCTGATCCACCCCCCAGTTGCCTACGTGGGTCTGGGGGAGGCACCACCCCCCCACCAGCCCCTCAAGCATAGGGAGCAGAACCCTCACAATCTGTGAACTCAATTTGGGGTATTTCAGGAGTAGATTTGATAAAAATTGCTGGGTTGAACACCACCATCCCAGCTTGGGCTGCTGGGAGATCCGGGCTGGGCTGTCCCCATGCCCACCGTGTTCCTGCGTCCCCACACAGTCATGGGCACATAAAGCTTCATGTGTTGTCCTGTGGGGATGTGGGACAGAGAAAACACATGTGGTGGTTGCACTGGGCCAATACTGGGCTGGCAGCCAAACCCAGCCGCTCA
>NW_010306125.1:0-9446 GCF_000700745.2 Antrostomus carolinensis
ATTGACTCTATCCTAGCAAAACCAGGACACTGTCCACCACAGTACTCCTGCTGTGGAAGCCTTCCTGCTATGTCTCTGTGACCCCAATAAAATCATAGCCCTGTAACTGCACACAGACTTCCAACTCCTCTTGTCTGCTCCCCGTGCCGTGCGCGCCAGTGTACGGGCACCTCACAGGGGCACTCAGCTGTACTGATTTCCCCTGTAATGCTGTCCTATATACATACCATTCATTCACAAAATCCTACAGTGCATGGAGTCACTGGACAACACCTAAAAGAATTTTAAAAGTGGCTCATGCCAAAGAAGAAGAAAACAGTAACGTAGCATAAAGTGACTGGCTTCATGCAGTCACAAAGTTCAGGACACAAGCTCAGGAAGATTTCACCTTTATCACAGGACTGAGCTGTGATTTACACCACCACTGAAGAAGTGACTTTTTTTTTCTCCCCTCCATAAATCAGAGGGTAACAGAATCCTACCCTGAAGGCACTCAAGAGGCCTCACATCAGGTTAGAAAGTACAGGAAGACAATTTGGGAGTGGTTCATCACCAAAAGATTCCCAATGCTTTTACACTTCCTTACACGAACCTAACATTCAAACTAAAATACGTATTCCTCACCTGCAGTAAAAGCATTGCCACCCATTTGTGTATAGCTGCTGAGCTTCAGTGAAGGTTAGGTATTGTCTCCAACTAAAAATGCATCAGGTCTGAGATGAGACAGAAGCACTGCACCTCAAAAGATGGTCCTGGTTACGTAAAACCACTAAAATACAAGACAGGAAATGTCCTTGCAGCCTTCTCTTTTCTCACTGCCGCTGTTTCAACCACAGCGCGCTCATTTCACTCCAAGTCTTTTAGAAATGACATCTGATACAACAGTAGTAGTAAAGTCCAATTTCATCCATTTCTGATCTCTTCTTTTAACATAACAGTCCTGTCTTGTAATTTATGCTTTAACTTTCTAAATCCACCTGTACCCATCAGTTTGGTTCTTGATCTGAGCACTTCTTAAACTGTCTGTCTAGTTCTCACGGGTTCCCCATTACTCATTTTTTTTTCCAAATTGTACTGCACCTAGAGCAAAGTTGCAGTGATCCATGATTTTATAGATCAGGCTAAGATCTATAAAAGTTTCAGTGATCTATAGATCACTGAAACTAAAAAATAATAGAAAACCTTTAAAGGAAAGAAAGAAACTTTGGATGTGTCACAGAAGCACACATGTTTAACCATGCAAACATATTAAACATTTTCTAACTAGGAAAAGAAGGGTTTAAAAAAAAAAATGCACAGGTAACACAGTTTAAAGGAAACTAGATACCAAATACAGTTTACAATGGAAGCATAATGACAATGAGCACAAAAATCTAGAGGTGCAGGTGGTAGAGACAAGATCAAAACATGCATATGGTAAAAAGCAATGTGATTCATTAGTATCACTTACCTGGCAAAGAAGAATTTATACAACCCCACACTTCTCCCTGAAAAGTAAAACACAATTAAGCAAAAGTAAATCTACAGAATAAGAGTTTCCAGCAGACAGAAACCAGCATTTTTAGCATTTTTGCCCTGCATTTTAAATATCTTCTGAATAGAATTCTTATGTTTAAAACATCTTTTGAAGAAGCACTCTGGGATATGAGTCGAGTACCACTTGCTCTGACAAGAAGGCTGACTCCACAGAGCATAGACTCAATAGCAGCGGTTTTAGAGGTGCGGATGACACTGGAATCACCTGGAATACACCAGCTAGTCAACGGTCTTCACCTGTGCTTAGAGAAATAACTAGCACCTGTTTAGACAAAGATTTATCTAGAACCAAGACCTGTGGAGAAACTTATTGCCCTAGCACTCCTTTCCACCAGCTTCAAAAAACACATATAACCACAAACAAAACAAAAGGAAAAGGTCAGCCCAGAGACCAGACAAATGCACCTTCACAGAAACATGAATACACGGGTGACATCTACTAACGTGAAAAGTTACAACAGGGATCTGTTGGGTTCACCTCCTGCAAACCACTTCTGGTCCTAAGCACAGGTCCTGCTAGATGACTTATGTGGCTGATGGTAAAAGGCAGAAGAATTCTGTAAATGTTCTTTTTTTGGCAGGGGGAAAAAAAAAAAAAAGGTGACCAGTTTGCCAAAGAGCTGCTGTCCCTGTCTCTCTTGATAAGACATTGATAAGATCTCTTGGGGACCTGACCAATGTCTACAAATATCTGAAATGTGGGGGCCAAATGGATGGGGCCGGGCTCTTCTCGGTGGTGCCCAGTGACAGGACAAGGGGCAATGGGCACAAACTGGAACACCAGAAGTTCCAGACAAACTTCAGGAAAAACTTCTTTCCTGTGAGGGTGTCGGAGCCCTGGGACAGGCTGCCCAGAGAGGGGGTGGAGTCTCCATCTCTGGAGATGTTCCAAACCCGCCTGGACACTTTCCTGTGGTACCTGTTGTAGGGAACCTGCTTGACCCTGGTTTGTCGGGGGGGTTGGACTGGATGATCTCCTGAGGTCCCTTCCAACCCCCACCACTCTGGGACTCTGTGATTCTCATTACTGTTATTACCAAGACTACTAGCGCAGCTGATTACAGGGGATTCTTTACACTAGGGCTAGTATAAAAGAAATCAGGTCCAACACTGGCCTGCAACAGGTACTTCTGTTACCCACCCAACAGAAGTTCCCAATGTCCTGGAAGAAGGAGGTTTAGGCAGCAGAGGAGGAATTCCATCCACAGTAAGAATTTTAGTTCAGAAACAAGCTGCCAGGAGCAAGCACGTCCCACAGTTACAGTGGGAGCAGTGTCAGAAGCCTTGAGAATGAAAAGCTCTGGGAGCTCGATGTTAAATATCCTGCCACTGGAGTCTTACAACACTTAGACAATATGATCACAGTATAATAATTAAAATGACAAGAGCACAGAAAAGCCGTGACAGATTACACCTATTTTAGTACAATACTGTCGAATTCATCATTTTTTAAGCAAGCACTAGGAAAACCTTAATTAAATGAAATCAAGGGAAAATTTTGCAGAGCAAGAAGACAAGTGACAAGTCTTAAGGGGTGGGTTTACGTGGCTGCGTTTTTGCAGTGAGGGGGGGTTGCAGGTCTGGCTTCTGTGAGAAGATGTCAGAAGGTGTCCTCATGTCAGGGCATCTGACAGGCAGCTCCAGCCGGCTCCAAGATGGGCCAAAGCTGAGCCCATCAGGGACAGTGGCAGGGCCGCTGTGAGAAGGTGTTTAAGAAAGGGTGAAAACTGCTGTGCAACAGTAGCTGGGAGAGAGGAGTGAGAGAGACAACCCTGCAGACAGCAAGGTCAACAAGGAGGGGATGGAGGTGCTCCAGGCGCCGGAGCAGCTTTGGTGGGCACTTGGTGTACAGCCAAGGTGAACCCACCACAAGGGGCTTTAAATCAAAGTGCGTTGCTCATGTTCTTTAAAATAAAATGAAAAGTTCAAATCAATCCCACTGAAACAGCAACGTACATTGTCGTGCAATGATTCTGTCATCACAGGAATTAATGACTTTCTAAAGCTGCAATGGATCTCTATCTAATGATCTAGAACTGTCCTCCTCTACATCTGTGAGAGTTTCCCACTTAGGTAAGAGTCAAAGTCAGCCCAAAAGAAAAGGGTAAAGAGCTGCTACTTCTGTTAGTTCCACCCCATTGATTCAGCTGACTGCCTTTATTTCATGAGAAGGTTAATGGTTGGACTCAACGATCTTCAGGGTCTTTTCCAACCTAAATGAATCTACGATTCTAAGATAAAGTCACCTCTTGTGTTGGCTGCTGCTGTATGACTTAATACCAGGCAACAACCTTTCTGATGTATTACCTGAAGAAATACAGTCAACATGTCTGTAACCAGTGCTCCAGAAAACAGACCATCTGATTAAACTCATAACCTATCTGCTCATCTGTGGAACGTCACTACAACACCTCTCCAACAAAGACAGGTGGTATCTGAAAACAGCCAATATGGTATTAAGTTGAACTGTTAACCACTTTATATCTAGATATCTTTATAAAAGTTTATAAATATTACCAGTTCAGCAAAATTAAATTTAAGATACACACTGGACAGTAAACTTGCCATTTATAAAGATGGTAATGGAGAGTTTAAAAAAATCACTGTGTCAATCATGTTTCCCTTTTCAGATACTCTCCAATGCTGTCTTCTAAAAATGCACTCCTCCATTAGACAGACAGATCCTACTTTTTCTCTCAGGGAAAAAAAGATCAAGAAAACCAGCACCAAAACAAATGCTATTCACCACTTTGATATGTTTTCATGCCACAGGTTTTACTCATACCACCAGCTGCCTCTAGCTATCCAAGACCTTAGAGCTGACGATCCACAGAAACAAAATATTGGAAATAACATGCTTTTGACACACAGATGCAAAGGATCTATAAGCAAATATGCTGTTGCAAACTTGCCTGTAAAATGTTATTCTCAGATTTCCTACTCCTACACATTGCTCGTTTGAGCTGAGTAAGTGTTTTAGCTGGAAACAGTATTGACGCTGTTTAGAAGTCACAAAAACTACAAGAAGAAAGTAGATCTTTCTGCCAACAAATGTGTTGAGTTATTCCAAGTTGCCAAGAGATAAGACTCCAGAATCTGAATGATAGTGCTTATCTCTTCCCCAATTAAATCATCTCTAACACAGGGAACAGATTACATTCTTCATTTTTTTAGTGATAGACTAGAGAACTTTTAGGAAACCACAATCTGACTTATCCAGTGAAAGCATTCCTTCAGTTTGTCAGACAGGACCATAAACCATCCAGAGCAGCGATGAGGGTCTCCTCACCTTAGCCCAACCAAGACTTCACAGCTGTGTCCCCTACACAAGCTGCAACACATGATCTAATGGAAGTCACTGACATTGAAGTGACAATCACCCAGCACAATTTTTTACAATGTAGGTCAGATTTTCATCACATTTCATAGCTTACACAACCAGGACACCTAGCAAAATTATCAAATCCCATCTTATTTCAAGTAGTGTAATATAAGATGGCTTTAAGAAAAAAAAAATAATCCTACTTTGAGGATCAAATCTCATTATAAGAATTTCTCTAGTCTCATAACAAGGAAGAAAACACTCGAAGACATACACACATGTTCTACCAGCTCAAAACTCAGTGAGTAAATAAAATGCAAGGAATTTTAAAACCTTATTTCTGCAAGCAAAACTTTGTTAATGTAAGGTTAGTTGTTTTGTTTTCTTTAATTAAAAACTAGCAAGCCTTACCATGGATTCTGGACAATACTCAGGTGCTCGCTGCAGTAAGTGCTTCAAACGGGAATCACTCTTAGAAGACAAAATCTGTTAGAAACAAAACACACCTTAAAATACACGGAATGAAACTACACACTGAAAACCTTTTTCCAATTGATTTCATCATTTTTAGTTTCATTACTATCCACCCTTCGCCAACATTGGCTAACAGTTAATAGGTAACCAATGCAAAGTTAACATTTTCTTTTATTTATCTATAGTCTTTCAAATATGTTGCACTTCTTGTGAAGAAGTTCTATATTTAGATGTAAATGAGAATTTCCTCCTAAAACACTTCAATAAAAAAAATTTCTATTGACTAGGCAATGTGAAAAACATAGAGGATTTCTGCCCCACATACCAAAATATTATACAACTTTATTTACTTAATTAACCTTCTGCTGTGTTTTACATGAGCTCAGGCAATTAAACTCCTTCCAAAAAACCCTGAAACAATTTTTGTGGAACAAAGATGAAAAAAACGAGACTAGTTAAAGAGATTATCAAAACTAACAGGGGAATGAATACTACCCACAGCAGAGCAAGATCAAGTTAAGCAACACCTAAGCAAACTGAGCATCCAGAAGTTCATGAGACTGGATGGGCTGCAACTGAGGATGTTGAGAAGCTGGCCACTGTCACTGCAAGGCAGCTTTACTGCCATTGTTGAAGGACCACAGTGACTGGACAAGGTTCCTGATGACTGGAAGAAGACAAACATCGTAACCATTAGAAAGGCAAGAAGGATAACCTGGGGAGTTACAGGCTGTCCAGCCTAACCTCACCCTACAGGAAGGCTGCAGAATAAATCCTCGCAGAAGCCATGTCGGGGCACATGAAGGACAAGAAGGTGACTGGGAACAGGCACGCTAAGGGCAAGTTTATCCTGAGAGTGTTCTGTAGCAGCGAGACTGGTTCAGTGAAAAAGTAGACAACAGTGTATGTTGTCTACCTTGACTTTAAAAAGGTTTTTGCCTGATCTCCCAGCGTATCTTTAGAACCAAACTGGTGAAACATGGATGGGATGGGTGAGCTACAAGGTGGGTGACAAAATGCCTGGACAGTAGAGCTCCAAGATTAGCAGCCAGCAGTGCAATGTCTGAGTGTTGGGCCCTTAGAAGTGGTGTAATATAGCAGTCAACCGAATACTGTAAATGGCTTTACTAGTGAGCTGGACAGTGGGACAGAGAAAATCCTCAGCAGATATGCAGATGAGTCTAAACTGGGAGCTGTCATCACTACTGGAGTTGATGACAACTGGAGCTGCCACCCAGATGGGTTTCAACAGATTGTAGCAATGGGCTGACAGGAAACTAGAGTAGTTCAATGAAGGTAAACACAGAATCTGGCAGCTGAAATGGAACAGCCCCGTGTAACAGCACAGGCTGGGTGCTCACTGGCTAGAAACCAGCTTTGTGGAAAAGGGTGTTGGGTCCTGGTGGATGACAAGTTGGACATGGGTCTATCACTATGTGCCCTTGGCCAAAGTCCCTCCCCACCCTTCCTGCAGCTCCTTCAGGTACTGTAAGGCCACTAGAAGGTCTCCCCGGAGCCTTCTCTTCTCCAGGCTGACCAGCCCCAACTCTCTCAGCCTGTCCTCACAGCAGAGCTGCTCCAGCCCTTGCATCATCCTCGTGGCCTCCTCTGGACTGGCTCCAGTAGGTCCATGTCCTTCTGCTGTTGGTGTCCCCAGCACTGGAGGCAGCACTGCAGGTGGGGTCTCAGGAGAGTGGAGCAGAGGGGCAGAATCCCCTCCCTCGACCTGCTGCCCACGCTGCTCTGGGTGCAGCCCAGGACACGGTTATTGGCCTCTGGGCTGTGAGCGCACGTTGCCGGCTCATGTTGAGCTTCTCATCCAGCAGCACGCCCCATGATGACCATTCTCTTCTACTAGGCACTGATGAGGCCAGATCTGTAATACCAAACACAGTTTTGTGCCACTCCTGTGCAAAGAACATTATTGATGAACTGCAGAGAATCTAGTAGTAGGCCACAAAAGATGCTGGACTTTGAGACATACCAAGGCAGACCAAGGTAAAAGAATCAGTTCAAACTAAAGAAGGGTTAAGAGGGAAGATCTAAATTCCTGTCTTCCAGTACCTGAAGATGGATTATAGAAAAGACAAGTCAGACTGTTCTCAGAGTTGCACAGTGGAAGGATGAGCTGCAAAAGTAACAATTTGCAGCAAGGGATATTCTGACTGGATGCAAAGGGAAAAAAAAAAATCTTCACCATGAGAGTAGTTAGAGAAATAAATTTGCAAGAAATGCTTTACTGTGAGGAAAGTCCATCCATGAGGATATTCAAAACTTCACAGAACCACAGAATGGTGGGGTTGGAAGGGACCTCAGGAGACCATCCAGTCCAATCCTCCTGCCAAAGCAGGTTCCCTGCCATTCAGATTAACAACTGTCCCTTCCAGCTTGGTATTGCCTGAAAAACTCAACAAGAGCGGAATCTGTTGCCTCCTCCAGGTCATTAATAAAGATGTTAAACAGGACAGGTTTCAGGACAGACCCTTTTGTTATTCCACTTCTTATTAGCCTGCAGGCAGAGTAGGATCTGCTAACCCCTACCTCTGAGCCTGGTTATCCAAGCAATTTTGTTACTCATCTAGCTATCCATCCATCAAAACCATATCATCCTAAAATGGATAATACTGAGGATAACACATATTATCCTAAAATGGATAATACAAAAATATTGAGGGAGGCAGTGTTGAAAGTCTTGTTAAAGTCAACAAAAAATAACGTCCACTCCTTTCCTTCATCCAGCAATCCAGCCTTATTATCAGAGATTCAGGTGTGTCAGGTATGATTTGCCCCCTGCATACTCAGAAATGTGTTCCAAGAGGACTTTGTTCACCATTTTCCCAGAGATCTGTAAGAAGATGAATAGTCTGTCATTTGCTGGATCGGGAACCACCCTTTGTTTGTCGTTTCGTTTTGGTTTTGTTTCATTGTTGGGTTTTTTTTCGGAAGTTGGGTACCTTGTTTGCCCTTCTCCAGTCACTGAGGACCTCCTGCAAGTTCCACAACCTTTCAAAGGTGACAGAGAGTAACCCTGCAGTGACCCCAGCCAGCTCTCTCAGCACCCTCAGATGCAGTCCATCTAGTCCCATGGACTTGTATGGGTCAGATTTTCTCAGGTAATCCCCAACTCAACCTGTTACTGGTAGTCCTCCTCCTTGAATCCCATCTCTATGCATAGAGGATCAGGAGACCTTGTTAACAAAGACTCGGGTAACGAGGCATTCGGTACCTCTGCCTTAGCTGTGTTTGCTGACATCAATCACGTGCTGCGTTCAGCAAGAGTCACAGATCTTTCCTTCTTCAGCCTCTAACCACCACCACAGCATGTCTTGTTGCCCCTGACATCCTCTGAAGGTCTCAACTCCAATTTAGCTTTGGCTTTCCCAATATAACCTTATGTGCCTGGACAAACTTTCTAAATTCCTCTTTTCTAACTTTTCCTTGCTTCTGCCTTCTCTAAACAGCCCTTCTGCACCGAAACTTGGTCATGACTTCTCTGTTCAGCCAAGCCAGCCTCCTGAAACATTAAAGTGTTTTCCTGAGGACTGGGATGGACCGTTCTTATGCTTGGAGGAGGATCTGGATAGAGATCTCTGGAGTGTTACAGAGATGAATGCTGCCAGAAAGCTGATGATTGTGAAACTTCCCAGAAATAAACTTAGGAAAAAAAAAAAAAAGTCCATTAAAGAAAGACAGGCCCACTTGTTCCTTGCTACAGTCTCTGACAGACTTAATCAAATAATCACGAAAAGGAGATGATACTGAAACTAAGCTTGGAATAATACTTACTAAGAATGCAAAACAATTTGATGTTTGAATCATGTTAGCTGACCAAAAAAAATCTGCAACCCCAGTTTTCTTTTTCAAAGGGCTCACTTAAAGTGGCCGAATTACTAGTTAACAGAATTCCTTACTCTTAATCAAGCCTTTTCCTTAAGTGGTAGGATCAAGGAGAACACCACTGGGTCTCCTGTGCTCTTCACCCTAGCCCCCTGGGCTGTAGTCACCTTTTACCCATGCAAGTCCTCCCTCAACAGTATCACTGGTGTCCGTGTAGATGAGCAGCACATGGGTTGCAGTCTGCCAGTTGAAGAGGAATATGAGGCACAAGCCTGCT
>NW_010306125.1:9475-14655 GCF_000700745.2 Antrostomus carolinensis
GTTTCATGGCTCAAAATACCAAGGCTAGGAGGAAAACATTTTTTAAATTATTATTAAATAAACTGTCATGTCAGGATGGTACAGTGTGGTGGCACAGACAAGGCAACAAGTGCATGGCAAATATTTTAGAACAAGTGTTTGGAAAGATGGGAAAGGGCAAATCATTCAGCCAACTCTGTTCCCTTACAGTCACTCCTCATGG
Source organism: Antrostomus carolinensis (assembly GCF_000700745.2). Classification (NCBI taxonomy): domain Eukaryota; kingdom Metazoa; phylum Chordata; class Aves; order Caprimulgiformes; family Caprimulgidae; genus Antrostomus; species Antrostomus carolinensis. The sequence continues at coordinate 9,678 of NW_010306125.1, forward strand.
ATGTAAACCTTCATCCTACAAATCTTATGTTTAAGACAAAAGGGTAAGTATCAAATAATACATTCCAAAAATGGATTCAACAAAGACAAAGCATTTGAATCGTGCTGCAAAAAATGGTTAAGTTACAGAACATGACAAGCAGCAGAAAAATGGTAGACAGCCCCTTCAGCCAGTTTGTTGGCCTATGTCAAAGGATCATTCAGAAAATGATGTTACTAGCCTGAGGTGAGGTAACGCTCCTTATACAATAATTTGAGGGGCCATAAGTCTTGCTTTAGACTTGTTGTAGACCTCTCACCACAAACACTCTGAATATGCTGATTATCCGAGTAGAGAGAGATCATTCAGATGAGGTAAGATCAAAGCATCTTACAAAAACCACAGAAAACCCTACACAATAATTAGAACTGGTATAACACAAACGGTGACAGAAATGTGACAGTAAAAAGCTCATGGTCTTTCATGAAGAGCTAACAGGAATTCACAGGATAAACTGGGAACTTCAAACCAGAAGAAAGAACTGGACAGATTATTCCAAATGCCCTCTCAATGCAGCTACTAAATCTACCAATTAAATGTGTTTATATACAGGAATGGAAATCTTTCTCTTACTTACACACAAGTTTTAAAACAATTTTTAAGATTGAGTACTCTACTTTTGTTTATAATACCATGTACAGTTTTGCTTACCTGTATTCAAAGAGATAAACTTATGCTGGAAGGGTTACAAGAATAATTACAGGAATTGAGAGAGTATCTTATGCAAAGAGACTGTGAGAGCTTTCCTTGCTTAGCCTGACAATAGGAGAGCTGAAAGGGAATTTGGTTGCCTTCTAGAAATATATCAGAGAGGGAGAAGTGCAGTTCAAATGAACAGTTTTGTTAGTGCAATCACAGATAAATTTAATCATAAGCAGATTTAGTGCTTGAATAGCCCCAAAGCAGGTAATGAAGACAAGGGGACAGGTATGATGTAGGGACACTATTTTAATATAAAAATTGTGTATATGTGTATGCATACTTTACTGATGTCAATTTTTTAACGTCTATAAATACACACACACACAAAAACTGGACAATATATTATCTAAAGGTACAAATCTTCTTTTTCCAGCTGTGGAAAAATATTTTCAAAGCTTGAATTTAGCACAAAAAGCCCTTTGTTATCACCTTATGAACAAAGTAAGCAGATTTTTTCTGGATTCATATATCATAATTAATACCTCAGATGCTCAGCTAAGAGACAAGAACTGGCAGGAAGACAGAACAGGAACAACATATTGTTCTTCATTTTAAACTCCCCCAAATTTGGAAACACAAGATACAGAAACTGGGTAAGATACCTTCACTCCCTCCAACTACATGTTTATGACACCTTGACTAAATCCTGACCTCAGATTTATATCTCTCTTTCTCCTCAGCTTCACCAGAACCTGTTTTCCACCATGAAAAGAAAGAGGACCACAGTGTGAAACCTTTAGGATCTCAATCAAATAACAATATTACATCTCATGATTCATGGATAGTGTTCACATAAAAGTCATTAGTGCATAACCCACACCACTGTCTAAAGTCATGCCTTTAACTCTGAGGGATAAGCCAAATTGAAAACAAGCTTACCTGTTCACAGACATCACGGCACATTAAGTTGTCCTTTGCATGGTAACAACAAGACAAGCCTATGGAAAAGCAGGGGAGGGAAAAAGATATTTAAAAGACTTGAAGCACTGAACTATCACTTCTGAACAGAACTGCCCACTTGATGGTCTATCAGGACGATTTGTCTGGCCCACAGATGACTGAGAAATTGTCCTTCCCCGAAGGCAATGAAGAACATGAAAAAATATTGCTCCAAAGCCGATGCAGATCCGTTCACTGAGTCTCACAAAATTACCCCTGAACACCCCATGCCACTGAAAGATCTCACTCTCCTTCCTTCTGCCTCTAGCCACATTTCTGCTGCTTAACTTGCACTACCTTGGCACCTGCCCAATTCCTTCATAAAGCAATTAAATTTATTCACCTCAGGCAGGGAGATAGGGGGCAGGAAAGTGAACAAAAATCCCACTGAAAACTATAAGCCTTTGTAAAGTGAATCATCTCACAGAATCCCAAAGCTGCAAGAACCAGCTAGGAACAGGTGGAAAAGGAAATCAGAGCAGGAACCTCTTTTCTACAGAGGGGAACACAACTGCTCATTGAACTCTGGCTCCCTAAAAACTTAGAACAAAACTGTAAATGGCTTCATGAGTGATGGATGATTAAAAGCGGTTTTGCAGGACTAGAGGGAAGTCACAGAGTAAATGCAGAAATGAACACACTGACAGGAAAAGAAATGAGAACTGAAGCACTGAGAAATCGCCAAACACCGAGATTTAAAGTGGGATTTCTCACATTATACTCGGTTGTGCTTTGTCCTCCCCACCATCCAAATATTTCCTTCATTCAGAGTTCAGCTTGGCCAATACAAAATGAATTGCACAACGCCCTGATATTCATTGTCATCCTCACTGCCCAGTTTGGAACAATGCCTTAGAAAACAGACAGAGGTTTCCCTCAAAGCTTCTACTCTCAGACACATCTTCACACACAGCATCATTTAATGATTACACATTAATCAGCTCAGCTCTACCTGAACTACATCTCACACCTGTACAACATAAAAGCAACACTGTACAATGGTACCACACACACCAAGTTGTACTTCACAACACCTAGTTACAAAACAGATTTTGTCTGAACCAATAAGAAGGAACTTGGGCATGAATTCCTTGGTAACTTCACAGTTTACAAGTGTTTTCATCTGAGAGTGTATAGCTGTTACAAGAAGATACCTAATTTAAGAAACAAAAGAATTCACCACCACCAAACTCTGAATTCTCCAATAGCATTGAGAAATAAAAAGAAAATTTCAGCTTGGAAATGTCAAGGAACTGGGGGGAAAAAAACCAAACAAACCACTGAAAAGGTCATCTGAAAAAGTCATAATTTAAAATGGCTACTAGAGGATTTAGCTATATCCTCATGCAGAAATCCATCACTGCTGAAGAAGAAAGAAGAGAAACCAAAGTAGGATTTGTCACTGGTGAATGTTTTCATTAATAATTAGAAACAACTAACAGAATGCCTGTAATAAATGAGGACAGCACCAAATTCCTGCTTAATTTCCTGCTTACAAGATGATGAAAAAAAGAATGAAATTGTAAAATTGACTTTAATGTTTTTTGCCAATTTTCTACCATCGCAGAAAAGGATTGAGATTCGGCACAGATGGCCGAAATATACAATGACAACAAAAAACATTAACTGTTAAGAACAGATAAGTTTTTCTTAAGGCAAGAGGCACAATTATTTTCAGAAACATTTCTAAATTTCAGTGCCTGGGCAGTCAGACTGAAAGCACACTAACGCAGTGCTGGAGAGAACATTCAGCTTCACAATGAAAAAGATATCCAGCAAATTAATTCTCCTAAGTAAAAAATCCAACCAAACATACTTAAGCACACTTAAGCATACTTAAGCACTTAAGCACACTTAAGCACTTAAGCATTAAAGATCACCCAGAAATATTGGCTACTCAATCAGGTTTTTGTTGGTTTGTTTCTCTGTAAGTCCCAGGAATTTTTCACTATATAAATTTTTATTGAGAGCAATTGCTATGTTTAAGAGACCCGAGAATTCAGAGTTCCCAGCCTATAAAGAGAATTGACACTGGCTGAGGTGACAAGGCATATGCTTAACTGTGTATGTGACTACGATTTGAGTTCATTAATATATCAGGCAACATGTTATTAAACACTCCTTCACACAGATTATTTAATACTCTGGGGCCTTTTATCCATTAGTTTTCAGTGGCTCTCAACCCTCCTATGATCAACTAACACACATCCAGGATAGTCCTCAATCGCTTCCACTGCTGAGCTTCAAGTCTTATAAATTATACCGAAGAACGTAACAATACACTAAACTTTAGGGTTGTTTAATTCTTTTTATGCCAAATCCTAATCAATTGATGGCACCTTGAATTAGCATCAAATTAAACCAGCCCAGAGTGTTCTTTAGAGCTTAAGTCAGAACTGGAAGTTATTAACAATATCCATTCCAAATGCAATTCCTCAGTTCTCTTTCCAGTTCATCTCTTCCGAAATGTCTTGATGACATCTCTTTCAGTCTTTCTCATTCTTACTTTCTCATTCCCATTTTTCTCTAGTTTTACTAAAAAATTTCCAGGTTTCATTTCAAAATTTTATTCATGTCCAACTATGAAATACCTACACTTCCTTCTCTGATGAGATCTGCTCTCTCAACGATATGAGCAGGTTTATCAGGGGAAAGTTGGGCTAGTGCATGTCATATTTAATTCCACTAGCTTTTTACTACCTGCTTCCTAAAACCATGCCTCACTAGCAGTCAGAACTACGGAATAACAATGAAAAGCCCATAAATGCCTCAGTGATTGCAGTCTTCTCCTTTGAAGTATTACATTGTATTTGCCATTCCTGTGACAGCATTACTAACGTGATGTATTTATTAAAAGCCATTTGCCAACATGTGTGCTTTTGCTGCCTTCTTTTTTCACTACTGTTTTTTGGTCTGTCAAAAAGTTATGTGCTATCAGAACTTTAATGCTGGAGTTTAGAAGTAAAATGGACTCCTGTATTTCTCCAAATTCTCAACTACAGTGGAAAAATAATCGAGGAAGAATGTTGTAGGTATGAAAATAGAAGGAAGAGCACTGTAGGTAGGAATTGTAGCTGGAGTAACAGTGATCCCAAGTTCAGAGAGCAATAGCTCAATGGAGGCTGAAGATCATAGAATCACAAAATGGTCTGGGCTGGAAAGGACCTTAAAGATCACCCAGTTCCAACCCCCCTGCTGTGGACAGGATTGCCAACCACTAGATCAAGCTGCTGATGGGGCATCCACAGCTTCTTTGGGCAACCTCTTCAAGTGCCTCACCACCCCCCCGGGTGAAAAA
>NW_010306126.1:0-15293 GCF_000700745.2 Antrostomus carolinensis
GAGGAGAGGAGAGGAGAGGAGAGGAGAGACTCAGTATCTTCTAGCAGAAAGTTTATAAATGTACATTTTCTACATATACTTAGATGCAAAATAAAAAACAAACAAACAAACAAACAAACAAACCACACCCAACAACAACAAACTAAAATAAAAACCTCCCAGCTATACCCTGGAAGAATTTTAAATTCCCCTGATACGTACTTTTCAGAAATCAAACTAATTTGTTCACTTGCTGGAAATGAATGGGCCACGTGTGTGGAACAGCACAAACCATCCATTGGTGGGAATTCCTAATTGATCAGCCTGTGCTTCCAGGGCCCTCCAGGAGCCACCTTGCCAGCAGATTAGATAATCAGAGTGGCAGGGTGACAGCCATCAGGACTCCAGGTCTTTGGCTGCTGCCTGCTGTTCAGGAAAAGTTGATGAATCTGACATATTTTACTTTAAGCAATATATTTAGAGCTTCATAATGTTGTGTTTTCCAACTAAACTTACTTTCTGCTAGAAAAATTTTAACTGACTGCAGGTTGTTGTTCAGTACTCTCTCAAGCTGAAAGCACTATACGATCTGAATTTAATTTCAGTGTGATTTAAAGTTGCAAGGGTTTTTTTGTAGTTTTGTTTTGTTTTGTTTTTAATCCGCATCTTTTTTCATGTATCTATCACTTCCATTGCTAATTACCTAAATTGGTTTACACATACTAGAAAATGTTTTAATTTGATAGAGAAATACACAAACTTGGAAGTTTCTGTAGGTATATTTTACAATTAACAGAAGGAGAATCCCTCTATTTATGCACATTGCAGGAAAAAAGGTAGGAAGATTTTGAAACTCTTAGTAGTAGACTGATGAGGCAGTGTTTTTTGATCTAAATAGAATACTGACACATGGAGTAAAATAACCATTTCTGGAAGGGACAAGCTTTTCATGTGAAATCTCTGAAATAACTCCATAATGTAAGTAAACACATTGTGCTTGTCTGATTACAAAGCATGTTGCACATCTCAAAAGATTCAAATTCAGTGAAATTTAACAATGTGGTTCCACTTCTTAGTTGCTCCATGATGAAGATTTTCACAGATAAATCCCTACAATTTCTGTTACAAACATTTCAGGTGCTATTTTATTACACTTTCCCCACAGCAGTCAATAAAAATGAAGACAGAGCAAGCAGTGCAGATCCTGACTTCCTAGCTTCAGCTGCCGATGGAGAAAGTACATGTTCTAACATGCTGAATGCAGGGATCAGACAACACTTGCTCCTTTCTCCTGACTGCACCGCATGGGCACTGACCTCTGTCAGAAAAGCAGGACAGAACCTCAGGGTTCATAACATCTTAAACTACTGCAATAAGATTTGATGGTGTTCATCTATCACAGCCAGAAGCTTGCTTTCACTTTCATGATAGCTTGGCTGTCCAACAATTCCAAGGGATTGAGCCTAAAGCTGTCTCCTCCAGTCACAGGCTCAGAGGAGTAATCACAAGGACACTCATCCTGGGACTAAAGAACTAACTGTTTATCTTACTGAAAGAGCTTATAAATTTGTAAAAATTAATACATCTGATCAGAACAATATATTAGCTATCTAAACTTATTTTTATTCTCTTTTTAAGAAAACCTGTCAATGAATTATTGAAAAGTTTGTGTGCCTCTGGATCAGCAGTTTTGAGCAACAAATGTCACCCATCTCTCCTTGTGATTTCTCATCAATTCTGTTCAAGGTCAAATGGTTTGAACAAGCTTCTCATCTCAGAACTAGATGTCAGATTGTTCCACTGAATTTATGATTTCTTATTTTGTTTCTCATTAATTATTTTTCTGCTCAAATGGATTTTATCACCTTGGTACAGCAGGAGAAAGAATATTGTTTTACTTATGTCTCCAAGAATAAAGATGATTTCTGGATCACCATTACTGCAGTCACAATATAAATCCATGAAAATAACTTCTTGTTCTGCACCTTAAAATAGCACTGATCTAGAATACTTATTCTATTCTATTCAGAATGCATCACCCAAAGGACTGATTCTTAGAGAAAAAAAAAACACCAAAAAACAGTGTTAGTAAACATAACTGTAATGTCATTGTTTTAAACCAGTTATTTCCCCATTCATCTTTGTGATGAATTATCCTGTGAGAGGCAACAATTAAAGCAAAATGTTTTGATTTTCTGGCAAATATAATTATGTATACATCTGTATTTTGGGGGACTGCTAACTAAATGAAAGTTCAGTCTTCAGAAATTCTGGTGTGAAATATAATCCAGTATTAAACATCCATTGAATTGAAGAAAAAATTATATTTATCCTTCTCCCTGTCCTTCTGGAGCTTTTAGGGTCATAGTTCACAAACAGTGATTCTGACAAGCGTTTCTAGACAAGAATCAAGATGAGAGTCAATCTCTTCAGCTTCATGCAATTTCCTGTATTATGTTTAATGCCATAGACAATTTCATAATTCTTTTTTTCATTAGAATGAAGACATGTATATATCCTAGCCTGGCTAAAAAACTTGTATTCTTATTAAATATTCTTCTGTCTAGATTATTTTCTCTTTGCCATTTTATTACCTTGGTTCCTTTTGTCTTCATTTGCATTCAGATCGTACAAAATATTATATAGCCAACTGCATGCCACTGCTTCTAGTTCATATGCTTGATTTCAAAGCTTTCTGGCTTGTTTTTAACTTCTCATTTAAATAAATTCCTAATGATATAATTCCCCAGTTTAAGCTTAATATACATGTAACTTTTATGCACATGATCTGGGACATATATGTCTCTGGTATACTCTACAATCTTAACGGTAAATATGCACAAAAATGCTTTCAGTATCAAGGCTAATGTCTCAGCACATTTGAAGTCAATCATGCCAATGAAGTTACATGTGGTTTAGCTCCATATAACTTCATGTCCTTAGTGACATGTCTTGTAGTTGCATTGAAAACTGAATTTTCTAACTACTATCAGATGGGCCCATTGCCTTTAGTTAAACCAAATGTGGGATATGCACTTGAAGATAACTCAAAGATTCAGTTTTGAAGGATGGAGGAAGTAATATTTGAAAATGAGGCACTTCAAAAAATTTTATAGCCAGGCAATAGAAATCACCTATGGATCCTTAAAATGTAATTTATTTTGTTGTTATGTTTTGTTACTTTTGTTAGATGAAACCCCTGAAGGAGATCTTGTTTTGAGACATGTTCTACTCCTAACAAACTTTCAGATATGGATGCTCTGTTACTGAGGTCAATGACAGTTTTGCCATTCACTTCAGCAAGAGGAGAATAAAACACATTTATACATACATAATGCACACATATTTGCCCTTTAAGAGTGAAACTTCACTGATCTGAAATTCTAATGTAATGAAGGACTTAAATTAATACATATCAACGTCTTGGTAACTTCCTCTATACCTTAAAGACTGATTAAATTCATTATGCTGAAAATCAGGTTAGAAGTTCAAAGTATCGACTTCACCTTGAGGCTTTCACAGCAATTGTATTACAATTGTGTTTAGTCATAAGCATCTGTGGCCTAGATACGATGAATCCACCTTGTCTTTCATAGGATTGTTTCTCAGGTTGGTAGGAATGTGAGTCTCATTTTTTCCTTTTGAAAGCTCTTCTCCACTTGTAGTTTCCATATAACCTGAACATTTTAATTGTTTACAAGCCTAACAAAGAGGATATATGCCTACAAACAAACAAACTATCAATCAAATGTCAGTGAGGTTAAGACTGATGTATCATTATATAAAAAAGCTGCAAAAGATGCCAAAGCACTTCTCTTAAAAAATTCCTGACTTAAAATATCCTGCAATCCACAGTGACTTGCATTCACCGTGAAGAAAAGAGGATGAGAACTTTGGCTGTAATGCAGCAGAAGGGGTGCTTTGATTGTATTTTGCATATTGGCTAAAAGTAATAGAATTTATAAAGGTAAAAAGGATTGTTTGTAAATTTTGCACAAATCAGAAATATTTCAGATATAGCCATTGATTTTAATTGAATGTGATCTTTTTATCCTTAAAAAATAAACAAACAAAATCTGAAAAACAGAAGCTTGGAAAAACCCATTTTGTTCTTCTGGTCATCTCATGGGATATAAAAGAAAACATTTCTCCTTTCTATTACTATAGCTGTCTTTATCATAATCTTTGCAAACAAATGCAAGAAAGCAATAAAGTTTGTCATTATCTGAGGTCCGTTTTCCAGCAGATTACCTCCTTATGTCCTAACCTTACCCATATGTGGTTTTGTTCAGAAAATATCTCAGTGACGGTATTTTATTTTCCTTTTCTTCATGGCACTATAATCAACGGTGTCATAATCAGAACTGGAACTATTTGATGCTGCAGAAATAATAATTATCTAACTAATAATAACTCTAAAGTACATAGATGATTTTCAGTGTTAAAAAGGGGTATCAATAATATCTGTAAAACCAGATATGTCTGCCAAAGTAATGCCTATGAAATGCTATTAATTTCATATCTTTTAAAGTTTGTATAATATTCTAATTAAATTAAGCTGGATTTTTCATATACTAGATCAACATATGGAATAATCAATATATTGCATGTTAGAAGTATTTTTTATTTTTTTGAGCAATTCAGTTTTTAATCCTTATTACTTCTCTTCGAGTCTTTTTTATATTTTTAGAATCTTTTTTTTAAATTTTAGTTATTAAAAAGACAAATTAAGACATAAAGTTTTATTGTATGGTCTTTGAACCTTCCTTCACAGTGCATAGGGCATAATAGTACAATTGTGCAGCGATCTGATTCAGTGAAACACTTGTTATCTATATTGGTTACAGGTTGGATGGGGCTTTGAACAACCTGTTCTAGTGAAATATGTCCCTGCCCTTGGCAGGGAGGTTGGACTAGATGCTCTTTAAAGGTCCCTTCCAACCCAAACCATTCTATAATTCTATGTTTTATGATTCTATGAAGATGTGCCTTCAAGACATTGCAAATTCTGGACTCAACAATACTAAATTTGCATTGAATCTTACATGTAGTGACAAATAAGCAATTAGTCAACTTTTTTTGTAGTGATGAACACAAACAGAATATTGGTCTGTATAAACAGGACTGCAGCCAGTAGATTGAGAGAAGTGATTATTCCTCTTTACCTGATGCTTCCTTCCTGTACTTGGAATACTCTGCCCAGTTTTGAGCCCTCCAGGAGCAAAGTTGAGTGAGTTCAACTGAGACAAATTATCAACGAAGATGGTCGGGGACTGGAGTGCTTGCACTGTGAGAAGAGGCTAAGTGTGTGTGACTTGCACAGGTTGCAAAAGAGATGACTTTTGCTGACAGGCATGGTGGCGGGGGGAGGTGCTAACAGCCACCTACTAGTGCCTATGAGGGAGTCATCAAGAAGACTGAGGTAGTCTTGAGGTGCACAGCAGGAAAATGAGACACAATAGCCACAAATTGAAACAGGCAAGGTTCTGACTATATATAAGGGAGAATAAACCCAAACACTGTGAGAATAGATAGGCATTGGTACAGGTTTCTTAGAGAGGTTGTGGAATCTTCATCCCTGGAGATTTTCAGGACCCAAATGGACAAAGCCTTGAGCATCCTGGCATGAATGTAGAGACACCTTTGCTTTGAGCATGAGATAGGACTAGAGAAATGCCAGGGGCCCTTAAAACCTCAGTGTTTTGATGACCTGGGATTCTGTGGTTTTCCTCTGTTTTAAAGCATTTCAGTATTGAGTATTTGTTTTGTTCCACAGTAGGATAGAAATTAAAATGCTATTCCAGAGAGGCAAATAAACTAATAGTTAAGTACTATACTGTCTCCAGGCTCTTCAGTGACTAACAACACTTTAGGTCTTGGGATCTGTTATGTCTGGACTAAAACAAGGATTAGAGCTATAAGTGGCAGCGATATTTTAATAGAGTTATGTAAATATACCAGTTTGATGCTCCAAAAGCAAGCAGTGAAAAATGTGTAGAATCTTTATTCCAAATTGAAAGAATGCAAATACAGTAACATATATATTCTTCACCACAACACTCTAGGTTAATCAGGTTTAAGTTGATTAGAAATTATTAAAAAAAAATTATGAAGTAAGAGTGTAGACCAGATCAGGCATAGGCCAATAACAAGAATTAATTCTACATCTGACAGCTTTGGTTGGGATTGGGTTCAGACAAGTAAAGGCCAATGAATTGTTTAGTTTTTGATTCAGCAGAGATCATCAAGGAAAGATAGAGAGTTATGAGCTCACAGTCTAAGCATATGTTTGAGACAGGGGTCATAGAGGCTGAAGTAATTCTGTGTCTGCTTTGAGTCGGTCAGTCTGTCTTAATTAAGCGTTGCAAAAAAGGACCACAAAAGTAGTTTAAGGGTGTACTTCTAGTTTGAATGAAAGTACTGAAAAGCTCTTATGATCAGGATAAATATGGATTTAGAGTTCAGTTTAGAGTATAATCCAACAGGAATAGATGAGATGGATTTATTGCCTTTTGAAGGCTATACTGAATACCGTCCCAAACAGAAATAATACATAAAAATGTAGTTCTGGAGGGGACAGAATTTCTCTTTATCTGGTTCCTAAGATTATATTAAGAACTGAAACCAAGTAAATTTGACTTTTGAATCAGATGAATTCACAGAAAATACAATAAAGACCCTAACAAATATATGGATAAATGTGATATATTGTCTATTTTTCAAAAAGCTTTCAACAGTCTTTTTTCCAAAGGCTCTTAAAGAAGCTAAGCTGCCATAGTACAAAAGGGAAAAGGAACTATAAAAGGAGAGCTACATGGGAATTTTGTTTTTCATAATCTGAAAGACAGCTAGAAGAGTAAAATCTCTGCAGGCACAATAGAGACTACTTAAAGGCACTGTCCTGGATGTTCTGAAGAATACTTCCACTTATCAAATAAAGACTTGAGAAAGTCCAGAGGTACATGACAAGGGTAAGAGCAAGGTCATTAAAAGCAAGAAAGCTTTCAGAAAACCTTCTTTCTATCTAAAGAGAATAATGGAAAAATTCATAAACATTAGTTGGAAAAAATAAGGTGGGGGAAAAAATAAAGTACTGGGATATGCTGAGGTTATATGAGAGTTACTCATACTAACATATGGCTCTCTCCACTCAATGTGCATGGTTAAACTTCACCTAGATTCTACTTGAAATCACTGTTTCCTCATTACAATATCTTCTGCAGTCACCCACTACTACTAGTAATGGCAAAAATTGTGTTTACTGTGCAAGATGCTGAACTATTAATTACAATGTGTAATCTCTCTTTTAATATCTCCCACTTAGTAGGGAGTAGATAGTGTCTGGTGACTGTTGAGTTTTATGGTTTTTGTTTGTTTGATTGATTGGTTTTATTTTAAGAAGGAGTCTAGGGAAGGTGCAAAGTACTACAAACTAAGAAGTCATATATTTGTGCTGGAAGAACTAGAATTAACTATTTTTTAAAAGAGCATAAAAGTAATCTTTCCTATTTGTGAATAAAACACATAGCATTTACAAAACAAAGAAAATGTTTCACAATTGGTTGGAAAGCATGTTCTTACATTCTTAAAGTCCTTTGTGGATTAATAATCTAGTAAACGGTAAGAGAGAAGAAGTAAGAATCAACAAGTACAAATATATTGCACAAAGAAATTGTTTTTCATGAATGTATGATATGAGGAGAGCTATTTAACACATTGATTTGGAGAAGTTTGAAAGTGAGATAAAAAGTTTACTGATGACAGGAAGTTATTCTAGAAAAGTTAAATCTGAAGAATAAGATTCGATAATGTAATGTATCTGAGAGATAAATTGGTAGGCAGAATTCAAAGTTGATACATGCAGAAGCAATACAATCTATTTGTCTTTTGACTGCTGGGTAAGAAAACTGTTAAGTATTCAGAAAGAGTGACAAGTTCTAAAGAAGTTATATGTACTCATAAAAGCCATAAGAATGTACTTGTGGGTACTTTTTCTGAAAATATAATCTCCCTGATTGGAAGACCAAAATGGAAAATAGAATTCCGGGAATTATTATGGAAGAAGTAAAGAATAAAGAACATCAATATGATATAATTTTCCTATATTTTGAATATAATATGCAATTATAATTATACCATCAGAAGACCATATGTTAAGATTCAGACTAAGGAAATAGCATGATCAGAGGTTTGCAACATCACCTTTACATGAAAAGAACTCTTCAGCCCAGAAAAGACGTAGTTGAATGGTGGCATGAAAAAGATAATATAAAAAATTTTACTAAAAAGGTAAAAGGAAGAAACTTCTCTCTCTGTAACAAGAAAAAGTTAGCATCTAATGAAATGTGTAGCAGCAGATTCAGAACAATAATAAAACAACTTATTTCACACTATTCTTAGTATATTTTGGAGCTCTTTGCTAATGTTTGCTGTCAAAGTCAAAGTATAAACACTCCCATTGATGGTCTAGCAACAACTTTCAGAAGAGGAAGTTCCTAATCTGTTATTTGACAGAAGGTAGGAACACATAGCAGAAGAAGGATCCTCTTAATGATCTGTTAACAACCATGAAATGACAGACAAAGGTTTGGGCTAGACATATATTATTTCTTTAGCATTAATCTGTAGTCCAAAATTTATGGCACTTTAATAGGAAAAAATGTCAAAACAAAGTTCCACAGAACATGCAAAGGATTTAATATAAGATAAATGTAAACATTTAAAAACTATAGCATAGTTTAACCTAGGCATCTAGATCCCTTCTGGAGTAATTTGAGAGAAAAATTACCCCCAGTCCAGAAAAAGTTATGTCACTTTATTTACTATGGATATGTATGTTGGAAAGGGATTAATTCAGCTATCTACCTTCCCTTAAATTTTCAAATGTGATGGGATGAATATTTTTCATATCTAAACTCTTTTTAAGGTCACCTGCTATTTTTTGGGGGGGCTTTATATTCTTTAGTTGGGACTCTGGCAAAGAAAATTCAATTGTTGATGCTATCCCAACCATATCAGCCTGTGATGCATATGGTTTACAGCATTTTATCTAGCAACAAGAGATTTTTATTTTCAATGCAAACACAACGAAAGCAAACAAGATTTGCCAAAGCTTGGGGATTGACTAACAACTACTACAGTCTTCTTCAAACAACATTTTCCCATTGTTCTGAAAATTTGTGCTTAGCATAAAGAACTGATCACTGAATTAAGCTACTAATCTACGACTGATTCACAGTGATTAATGTGAACTGACAACTGTTTGGTTACTGTATTAAACAATTGTCCAACAGCTGAAGATATTTTTCCTGTACTTCAGGAAGTGTTTTTGCATTTTCATTAGACAATGACTGAACAGAAAATAAAACTTCTTCTTAGCTTGACACTATGAATATTGTATTTACACCATCATAAACATCCAGATAATTATCCAATTCCACCTAAATTCTTTTTTCGTATCCAAATAATTTTTTGGTTCAATTGTTTTGCGTCTAATCCTGAAACAATTTTAAGGAAATTTGACTCAGATGCTTCAAAGCTCAATTACTTAGGTCTTTTTTATATATTTCATCTTAGATTAAAATTAATCATGAACTGGGAAATATTATCTTAACAATTTTAGAGATAAACTATCAGGAAGGAGTCTCTTTACTTGTATAAAGTTCCTCACACAGTTACCTTTCTCACATGTCACAGAGTAATGTTTTAATTAATCTACTATTCTTCTTTTCTTTTTTGTGTACCCTTTCAATTATACAACCATCTGAAACATGAGTGTTTTAAAGGCCAGTTTTGGTCAAGGAAGCTATGTATTTTTTAAAGGCCTTTGGGGCCAGATTTTGGTATGACTGCAATAACTAGTGGGTAAATTGGTTTATTTGATAAAAGTAGTTATTTTAAAATTAAAACCTTACACATTAGTGTCATTATACTATGAATATTCCTGATATTTTCAACTGTAATTCTTCACAGATGTATTATTGAAACCAAAAGTTGTACTTGGTCCTGCGTTTGGTTTTGCTGAAGTGTGTAGCTGTTATATAACTGGTTTATGTCCTTAAAAAGTCTCCTAGAGTAAAAAAAATAAAATAAAAAAAAAAATTGTATTATTTCGTTGTAATTTAATTAATGCCTTATGTAGTAGCTCCTCTGATTATTAATACCTGTTTACCACTGGAATCGGTATGCCTAGATTTATTTGGAATAGTTCTAGGTGTTTTTTAAAAGTGTATGTTAGAAAATGTGTTGAATGACCCTCCTTATGTTACCTTATAAAAAATAGAACTGTTGTATTGCCTTTTTCTAGCTGTTGATCCTAGAAGCATGTGGAGAAATTACACAGTAAAAGCTTTATACTTCATTAGCTTATCAGAATAATGAAATAGTGCATCAGGTATTCAAGCAGCATTGCAATCTAAGGCTACAAGTTAGGTGTGCTGACTCAACTTCTATAGTAAAGGATGAAAGCAGAAGATATATATTAAAATCAGAACATGCTGCAATTAGGGGAGAAGAGGCAAAATAAAAAATTAATTTCCAGTTTTAAAAATGTACACAATTTCAAAAGAGAAAATGAAAGATGCAACTGAGTTCTTAAAAATTAATTAATCATGTCATCAGCACTTCAGGTTAAACTTAAAGAATAGAAACTGATTTCAAGTTTTTATTTAATGCAGTCCAGATGGGAAAACACAGAAGAATATGTAAATACAGGGGAGCATGCTGGGGCAGAAAGACAGTTATAGCTTTTTTTACTGTAGTTAAAATGTTTGTTAGGCTTTTACTTAGTTTGGGGTTTTTTTGTTTTTGTTTTTTTTTTTTTTGTTATATCTTTTTTTTTCTTGTCTACACTAATAAAAAGCTTTTTAAATTTGATTGTGTAAATACTTTACCTTTTCATTGTTAGATGGCTTAATGTGTGACTATGTACCTAAGCATAGTTTCACTAGAAGAAACTTCATCTCAGATGACTATCAAACTATGTGACTATCAAACTAGGAGTATGTTCTAGACTTTTTCCACTTGGTTAACTTTGTTTTACTTCAATAGCTTAATGTATTAGAAATTTTGGAAATTAAAATGTTGGACCTGTAAGAAGTATCTCACTGATTCCCATCAGGAACTTTGAGTCTTATACTGTTATTTAAATGTTGATTTTACCTTGCTTTTTTACAGTAAGGTTCTATATGGTTATGTTAGTTGATGAACCAAACTCCTATTCTACTTTGCTATTCAGGTTTAGGTCTGGCTAAACTTATGACCTCTAGCCTAGCTAATTCTTTTGGGAAGTCAGTAGTCTGTGTATCTAGAAATGCCTTTTATAGCAAATGTGACTGCTTTGTGCATCCTGTTTTTTCTTCCATTTTCTTCTTTTAAAGTACCAGAAGTTAGTGGGAAAGCAGTTATCAGCAAAGACCCGTGTGATTGATATTTCCAGTCTTTGATATTTCTGTTTTCACACATGAGCACAATTATGTAATTCTGTGGAAATTAGTGAACTGTAGGCTTCAGAGGGGGTATAAACTTGAATAGCATTGTGGACTTACTTACTGCATTTTTGCAGAGGACTAGAGAGCACAGGGACCAAGTAACACATTTATCTGCTAGTTGATGAGTGTCTTGATCAATAAACTGGTTGAGCTGAATGTGAATGATTCCTTGAAACATTACTAACCCAATAATACTTAACTGACAAAATAAACCAACCAAACAAACAAAACAACTGTTTAACAATCAGTTTTCATATTTAGACACTTAAACCAGTTTTCAGGAAATTACACAACACCTGAAGGATACCATAACAGATTCAATGATGCTGTATTTTACTATGTTAAAATCAGAAAGATCTGGTAAATTCTGTAAGGTTAATGGACTTTAACTTCAGTAGGAAGAAAAGTAGAAAGAAATATTTTACTTCATAATTAAAAAATAATAAAACCACAGAAACTTGTCATAAAAACATCTCCAGTTTATTCTGTTTCATAAGATAACATGAACTATCATAACGAATTATATGAAAAAGAAATTCTAGTTTATTCAAATCAAAGTGAGGTTTAGCTGTCCTTTACTTAGGAAAAAAACAATATTCCTAAGTCACTGTTAACACTTGTGAATGTGTTTATCTGCTCACAGGATTAGATTTGTAAAAAATCTTATCACTCTTCTGACTCCAGCAGAGCTGTTCTCATTAGTAAGAAATAGTCACTCTCACTTACTTTCAGTGTTACCTAAAAGCACAGAATTCTTTTTGTGGACTATCAAATTATAATAAATACGAAGGGTAGATTATTTTTCGTTCTATTTTCTAGGTATAGAGAGAAATGACTGAAATTCAATGGAGTTCCCAATTATAAGCCCTGACTTTTTGTTTTGTTGGGTTTTTTTTAGCTTTTCATTAAAATGTTTTTTTTTTTTTTTTTTTTTTTTTTTTTTAGGACATGTTATTATAAAAATACTACTACTACTACTGAGTGAAAATTGTCTCAATTCAAGAAAACAAAATTTAGAGAAAAAAAGACCCAAATCAGTGTATATTCTCTCAAAAATAATTTTCTAGCTTTCAATCACTAGATTTTTAAATTATCTCAGAACCCCAGACTTCCACTGGGGAACTGCATGTTAAACAGGTCAAGTGTCTAACAGCTTCTTAAAGATTAAAAATGACAGAGATACAATGGGTGTTTTTACTCCACAGCTTGCTTAGGAATAGAAAAGGCAGAATTTACAACACACTGATCTTGCTGTAGCCATAATTCATATGAAATAACATATTTGTCCTAAAAATACTTGGACTCAAAATCAGTAGCTGAAACTGCCTATTAATGATAATGCAGAGTGTTATACGTTCAAAGATAATACACGCGGCCAGTTGACAGTTGTATGGCTGATAGAATGTGAGTATTTTGTATTCACCGTAGAGTCTGAGAAGCTGAGGGGTAGGGAAAATACTGTGTGCAGCGTGCACCGTTAAAGGCACTTCTAAGCCCGTGGGTGACAATCTGCCTGTGCAATAGGAGATCCCAGGATA
This sequence comes from Antrostomus carolinensis, assembly GCF_000700745.2. Classification (NCBI taxonomy): domain Eukaryota; kingdom Metazoa; phylum Chordata; class Aves; order Caprimulgiformes; family Caprimulgidae; genus Antrostomus; species Antrostomus carolinensis. The sequence continues at coordinate 13,007 of NW_010306126.1, forward strand.
ATGACTCAGCCTGCTCTGAAAGTGCACTCAGTCTCACATAAATTGAAAACTTTTGTCACTCTTTTGAGTCCAGTACAACTTTAAAGGTCTCGGAAAAGAGTTTATGCATTAGAATCCTCTTACCCGTATGTCACAGTTCTGCAAGCTAGACAAAGTCTATACTTCCAACTGAATTGGCAGTTAATTCCCTTTCTCTCCTGTTCAGTCAGGAATGGTTGATTATTTAAAGTAATAAACAAAGGTGAGATAGTTGTGCTATCAAAACTTGCAAACACTGGAAAACAGTCATTTAACATTCTTGTGTCTTCTACCCTATCCAAAATCAAAAAGGCTGATGTGACATTAGCCCATCTATTGGTAACAGAAGATATTAATACAGTATTTTTAATGCTTAGCAGTGAAAGAAATCAGTAAAATCATATCTGAGTGTTACATTCTTGTACCCATAGCATGTGTGACTACTTTGAATTTTACTTTAAGGGAAAGCTTAAGTAAAGAAGCTTACTTACTCAGAAGGAAATAAATCTTTTGATATTAATACAAGAAGGGAGGTAGAAGGGAGACTGGTCTCATTATACCGTATAGATGGGAAGAAAAAGACCCACTCACCACTTTCATGTTAATATTGTATCAAGTGAATGTAGCTTTCTGAATATTAAACAGAGATACCAAAGCACCCATAAATTGCATGAAAACTAACTAATTATGCTCAAAATTAGGTGTCAGTATTACTAGAAATCAAATAAGTTGTATATTAAAAAGCCATTGTGGTGAACCCATAAGGTAACGTCAAGGATTGCCTGGCATACTTCTATGACTTTGCATTTGAAGTGGAAAGTATTGTGAATTATTAAGATATTCCAGTTTGAGATAGAAATCTGATCACTAGAGGTATGATGGTCCTGAATGTATTGGAAATGAGCATTTGAACAAGTTGGGTGGGGAGAGTATGCCATCATTTTGTTAGCAGACTTAACCTCTGGCATCTCCCTGCTTGTATACCACAGGGGTCCAAAATTAGAAATGTATAATGTGAAGGTATTTAGCATTAAAGTGGGATGTGAGGCACTTGTGCTAAACCATCATTGATTTCAAACTCTATATTTGGAAAAATTCAAACACTCCATAAACCACCAAAGACAATGAAGAAGGAAATCATAGAAGCCAGATTTAGTAAATGAATTCTCAACCCCAGAAAATTTTCTATCAAATCTCTTCAAGCATGTATAGAGTCACAGGATCATAGGACAGGTCCAATCTACTTTTTAAAGGAGGTATTTAGAGCACGGTGCTCAGGACAATGTCCAGTTGAGTTTTGAGTACCTCTAGGGGTGGATCATACTCAGTCTCTCTGAGTACCTTTTCCGGTGTTTGACAATCTACAGAATGGAAAACAGTCTTCCCTATATCAGGGTATAATTTTACAACTTTCAACTTGTGTCCATGGATCCTTATCCTTTAATTATGTATCTCTGACCAGTATGGTTCCAGCCTCTCTACACTGTCTTTTTGAGTAGCTGTGGATATGTATAAATAAATAAATAAATAGACACATACAAACCAGATATGCTGGATACTCTGAACTGGTTACTCTCTGTGTCTATGTCAGCTTGTCATTCTGTCACTGAAATCCTCACACTAATTGGAGGCCCATGCAAGCACAGAGGCAGTACAAAACAGAACCCCTTTATTAAGTAAGACCTCTTTTCTGTGTTCTGCCTTTTTTCTGTGTTCTATCTCTTTTCCTTTCCTTTCTTTTCCCCATATTCTATCACATGCCTGTATCACCTGCAGGGTCTTGGCTTTTTTGTTAACTTGCTGTTCCAGCAGAACACTGAGAAACAAAGTCAACAGCTTTAGACTGCATTTTGTTGGCCTCGTGGTAATAATCCTTCAATGAAGCTGTGAACAGCTTTTCTGGGCAAGACAGAGGTTTCAAATGCAGGAGGATAGGTTACCAACAGAAAAAGAAAAAAAGAGACATATCTTCAACGGGTAATACAAACTAGAGTTTACAGTTGATAATAGATGAATCTTTCATACTAAAGCGTGTGGAACCCTTCTTTATGCATATGACAGGTCCCTTATTGGCATTATCTCCAACTACAAGATTAGTGATTGATGTTATCTTCATTTGCAGTATTAGTGATATACTTCATATAAGGAGATTGCCCACTGATTCTTCTTTAGCTCTTACATATTTTATGCACTTAAGAGAGCAAATTAAACAGCATGCTTAACACCTGTATGTGCTTCATTCTCCCTTCCCTTCCCTTCCCTTCCCTTC
>NW_010306127.1:0-335 GCF_000700745.2 Antrostomus carolinensis
AAGTTCTTGTGCTGGAGATGATGATTATCATAAAAGACAAGGCAGCTCCACCAGTTTTGGTGGCCCAGGATTTGGTGGCTCCCTTGGGAGCAGTGACCCATGGCCACACTGGTCCTGATCACGGTGGCCACTGTCCCCTCTGCACCACATCTCCCAGCCATGGTCACCTCGGGACCCACCACCCCCGGGCCGGTGCCTCTCCGGGGGCCGGGCCAAGGTCCCGGGGGGGCGGTTCGGGGCAGGGGCCGCCCTCTCCCTCCTCAAACCCCGCCTCGGGCGCGGCTCTGCCCGCTGCCCGCTCCCGCTGCCCGCCCGGTGCGCGGCGCTGCCGGCGC
>NW_010306127.1:451-28949 GCF_000700745.2 Antrostomus carolinensis
ACTGGTGTGGGAGCGGCAGCGGGTGCGGGAACTGCCTTCATCTGCCTGCTGCGAGCGCTGAGGGATGGAGGGGCGGCGTGCTGGGGCTGCGCTCTGCTTTAATTAGAGTTAATTGCTTCTGGAGGAGGCTCGGGGCTGCTGGAGGAAAAATAACATCTTGATGGTGAGGAGCGGCTGAGGGAACTGGGGGTGTTGAGCCTGGAGAAAAGGAGGCTGAGGGGAGACCTTGTGGCTCTGTGCAAGTCCCTTGGAGGAGGGTGGAGAGAGGTGGGGGTGGGTCTGTTCAACCAAGGAGCAAGGGACAGGCCAAGAGGAAATGGGCTCCAGTTGTGGCCAGGGCAGTTGAGATGGGATGTGAGGAAGAATTTCTTTGCTGCAAGGGTTCTGAGGCATTGGAAGGGGTTGCCCAGGGCAGTGGTGGAGTCCCCATCCCTGGAGGGATTTCACAGCCAGGTAGATGAGTTGCTCAGAGATCTGGTTTAGCAGTGGACAGGTACAGTTGGACCTGATGATCTCAAAGGTCTTTTCCAACCAAACAGTTCTGTGGTTCTATGATGTTTGTCCCGCATCCCCAATGTTCCCCCAGTGAGCTGGAGATGCTCAGCTGCGCTCATCTTCGAGGCTGGCTTACCTCACAGTCCTGCTTAAATCAGACACAGCAATTACTAGTTACTAACAGGTCCCTGCTCCTCCATAATTAATTAGCATGCTGTTGCATAATGACCTTGCCCTGCTCTGTGATGTGTCGTCGGATTTTCCTGACTTTGACCCCCGTGTCTCCATCCCCCATACCTGCTCCAAAATCACATCAGCCTGTTGACCTCAGGTTACCAGGTGGAGAAGAAATAAAGATATAAATAAATAGATATCTGGGAGCCATTGGGGAGAGACAGATGAGCTGAGCCCAAGCCTGGGATGGAGGAGAGAACATCAATATTATGAATGTACGGTGAGATGTTAAGCTGAGCCCAAGCCTGGGATGGAGGAGATAACATCAGTATTATGAATGTATGGTGAGATGTTAAGCTGAGCCCAAGCCTGGGATGGAGGAGATAACATCAGTATTATGAATGTATGGTGAGATGTTAAGCTGAGCCCAAGCCTGGGATGGAGGAGAGAACATCAACACTATAAATATATGGTGAGAAAGTGAGCAGAACCTCCCCTGGTGTTTCTCAGGGAGCCTTAAAGCCTGAGGATGTGAGAGTACCTCCGCTACCTCAAACCTTTCTCCTGCTCACTTTGGAGCAGCAATTCCAGCCCCATGGCCAGACTGAGGATTTGGGCTGGATTTGTGTGGCTCAGGGTGCAGGAGAAGGTGTTTCTTTGGAGCAGAGGGGACCTCAGTCCCTCATACTGCAGGACCAACCTCAGGAATTGGAAGATACTATTTTCCTCTGTGCCTGGGCAGATCTTACAGCAGAGAACCTGCTGGGAGAGGCCAGGTGGAGCGGAGCTGGGAGCAGCAAGATGTGTGCCCAGGTGTGTGGGGAGGGAAGGATGGGGTTGGGGAGGGAAGGATGGGGTTGAGGAGGGAAGGATGGGGTTGGGGAGGGAGTTCTCTGGCCCCTCTGCAGTTTGCTCAGGGCATTTTACTTATTAAAAAAAAAAAGCATAAAAATTAGGAGGTGATATATCAGCTCAGGCAACCTCAGCTGTCGTTAATAATTAATATCCCTCAGTACTTGCCAGCTTGGAGAAGTGATGAACTTCCTGCTGGGTTCCTGGTTCAAAGGGCAGCTGGGGAGGACCAGCGCTGCAGCAGTGGCACAGCCTTTGCCCTGCTCAGAGCAGAGCTTTCCCTGTGGCTCTGCTCCAGCCTGTCTACACGAGGGGCAGCAGCTTTTCTCAGCAGCTTCACCATGACCTCCATGGCATGGCTGTGCCGAGCTTTGCACCGTATCTGTTTCATAAGGCTGTACCACGTTAGGGGTCTTGCAAACAGGATGGGGGCTCAAACCTCTTTAAAATGCTTTTTTGGTGTGTGTTGGGTGGGTGTGGAGCTGCTCTGTGGAACCCCAGGGTTGTGCTGGGGTGGCAGTGCTGCTGGGACAGCCCTGCATTGCACCCAGGGCTGGCAAAGACCACCAGAGCTTGGCCCTGAGCTGTGGATGGAGCCAGCCCTAAGGACAGGGAATTTAAAATTTTAAACATCTAAAGCAAGCTTCACTTTTTCCATGAGTGAGGGAAATGTTGTTTCCTGCAGTGCTCACCTGTGCAGATTCTCTGGTGGCTGATAATGTGGTTGTGCTCAAGCCAAAACCTTTCCCTTGATACTTTTATGTGATGAGGCTGGGGGTTCTCCTGGTCCTTCCCACTGGCTCGCACAGACCTCAAGGCAGTTTGTAACTACCTGGCAGAGAGCAAACAGACTTGTCAGCCATGAGCACCTGGAAGCTGTTTTGCTGTGGCACCCATAAGGAGGGAGAACTGGGAAGCCTCTGGCCCTGGAAGCTCCCAGCTGCAGTGTTTGCCCGTGGAAATAGGCTGCCAAGAGCTGCTGGCATCACCAGAACCATTTTCCTCTTTGGTATCCCTCCCCTCAAGGGAGGTTGTGAAGCATCCTGCATATTTCCCCAACAGCAGAAGGACATGGAGCTGCTGGAGCCAGTCCAGAGGAGGCCACGAGGATGATGTGAGGGCTGGAGCAGCTCTGCTGTGAGGACAGGCTGAGAGAGTTGGGGCTGTTCAGCCTGGAGAAGAGAAGGCTCTGGGGAGACCTTCTAGTGGCCTCCCAGTACCTGAAGGGGCTCCAGGAAGGCGGGGGAGGGACTTTGGCCAAGGGCAGGGAGGGAGAGAACAAGGGGTGATGGCTTGAAAGTGGCAGAGGGGGGATGGAGATGAGATGTGAGGAAGAAATTGTTTGGTGTGAGGGTGGTGAGCCAGTGTCCCAGGTTGGCCAGAGAAGCTGTGGCTGCTCCTCCCTGGAAGTGTTGAAGGCCAGGTTGGATGAGGCTTTGAGCAACCTGGTCTAGTGGAAGGTGTCCCTGCTGCTGGCAGGGGGGTTGGAACTGGATGAGCTTTAAGGTCCCTCCCAACCCAAACCAGTCTGGGATTCTGTGTGCCATAGGTGGGGTGTGCAGGAACAGAGATGTTGGGGTGTCCTCCATCAGCCTTCTTGTGCTTTGCTGCTGGCTGCCTGAACCCATGTGTCTCAGAGCAATTTCAGTGCTGGGTCAGACTATCCAAGAGACCCCACTACGCCTTTTGTAGTTGTGTTTTGCCCCCTCCCATCACAGGCAGCACTTCTTGCTCATCTCCTCTTTCCTTTTCTTTCTGGGCCAGATTTGGATAGCAAGTGGGCAGAGGGCTTTTCTGTACAGGAGATCTGATGAAGCTCTGAACCATTTTCTTCACCTTTTTGTTTTCTTTTTTTTTGTTTTCCCCCCCCCTTTGCCTCTGTCTCTGATTTAAAACTATTTCATCTTTTTCCTTCCTGAGGAGTGACTGTGATTTCAAAAGTGTTTGCTAAGCCACAGGCTGATGGAGCACATCAAAGCACTGGTGCCAGTGTGTTTTGCCCAGCTTGTATGGACAAGTTTGGTAGTGAGTTGTACCCAAGAGAAGCAGGATTGATCCCTCCTGATGCTTATGTTACAAAACAACATGATTGAGCTTTTCTGGAGAAATGCTACCATTTTCCATCCGTGCTTAGAAGAACCCTTGGTACATCTATGCAATGAAAATTCAACAGGCACCTCACATCTCATTTAATCCTCATTTCCTCTCTTGTCACACATGCGAGCAGTCCTGCCAGATGAGATTTGAGAGCTGTAGTAGAGGGCAGAGCTTAAATTGCTGCTAAATAGGGGCAGATCCTGTTATCTGAAGATGCTTTACAAGGTTGCCTGGGGAGAGGGAGTTTGTGGTTAGACAAATTACATCAAAACAATATGGGTTGGATGTTAGGAGATGGAATATAACCAAATAGAGAGACAAAGAGGGTGAAAGGTTTTTCTTCATGCTAGAAAATCCAAACTGATGTTAAAAACCAAAGGAGACAAGGTGACATCTGAGACTCGTTAAAGTCACTAATGAACCTTTTTCTGCTGTGGCTGGGAGTTCAGCTGTAGCTTGTGAAATAACTGCAGCTGATGGGGACAGGTCACCAGGTGAGCTTGAGATGGACAAGAGGTGCTCAAGGTGGACCTGATTCCTTCTGCAGACTGAGGGTTGGTCTCAGAGCTGAAGTTTCGCATCAGATGTTGGTTGAGGTTGGAAATGCCCATCCAAAAGGATCAGAAATCAGAAGATTGGAAGAAAACAATTTTTTTTTAAAAATCTACTGTTTTCCAAGTGCTGTTCCCTAAATCACCCTACGGAGTATCTCTTTGTCCAAGTCTTTGACTTTCACATCTGCTCCTTTTTAGTAGGAAAGCAACGGATGGGTTCAAGCTCTGAGCAGTCCGAGGGAGTTTAGAAACAGCTAACCGAAATAAATTCAAATAAACCACTCCTTTTGGACCTTCCCATTCTTGCTGTTTGTTACCATGCTCTTTGCCAGTGGCTACTCGGTCTTGGGCAGGCAGAACAGTTGACCTGAATCCTCTGAGCCACTCAAGGTAGTGCTTGCCATGGTGAGGACCTGGTGTATGTGGAACCATGGCCAGGGAGAGACCTGCTGCATGGGAAGGGTATAGGATGAGGAAGAAGAAGAAGGGATGGATAGAGCAGAGTGTGGGTGGAAAATTCTAACCAGACCTCCAAGAGATGCTCTGATGGCTGGTAGGTCCCTTTCCTTGCCAGGGCTCAGTGATGGGATCAAGGCTGTAGTATCCAGCTGACCTGTCTCAGGCTGCACATTAAGGTGCCCATCTCAGGTTCACCCCACATTCCAGCTGGAGAAGATCGTGCCTGGGGCTGCACAGGGTGACCAGCTGCAATGGCCATGTCTCCTCCAGCCATTGCCATGTGGGTTTGCTGGAGCTTGTTCTTGCTGCTCCATGGCCTTACCTTGGCTACCTGATGTTTTACTGTTGTTGTGGCTGCACTAAAGTCAACTCTGGGTTTGGAAAGACCCTGTCAGACAGTCTCAGTTTGGTTAAACTCTCCTTTGCCTCTTCCAGCCCCAAACCACCACCCCCTGAGGGTGTGAAGTCCAACCCCTCCAAGAGGCATAGAGACAGACTCAACCAGGAGCTGAACAAGCTGACCAGCCTCCTGCCCTTCCCCGAAGATGTGCGCACCAGGCTCGATAAACTCTCCATCCTCCGCCTGGCTGTTGGATACCTGAAGGTGAAGAGCTACTTGATGGGTGAGTGTCCATGTTGCAAGGGGTGAAACAGTTCCTGGGGTCAATCCCCACCATTGTGTGGCTCACATCCCACCCGGAGCCATGTTTGGGATGGAGACTTGTGTCTCCTGAAGGTAGAATGATGATGAGTTGTATCAGCCCCTTGTTTGTTAATATAGAATCATTGAGGTTGGAAAAGACCTCAAAGATCATCATGTCCAACCATGTATCAGTGTTGGATCTTTAGCTGAGGTACTGACCTGAAAATGTCCTGGAAAACTGAGAAGGACAATGCCATGTCTCCAGAAATGTGGAGGAGTTGGCAGTGGTTGTTGAGAGGTGCTGTGCTCCTGGGACATCTACCCTTCAGGCCTTTTGCTGTCATGGTTTTATCCAAAAATCTACTGACAGGTTTTATCCATGTCCCCTCTGGAAGGAGTCTCCTTCATTTTTGGATGCTGCACACCCAAATCTAATGCTCTTCAGTCAGTTATGGGTGCTTGGTGTCTTGAAAAAAACAACATCCTTGGGAAAGTGAGAGCACCTAGGTGGTCTTGGAAACTGAGTTGTGGAGGTGAAGAACAGGTAGGCGAGCAATTCAGGAAAGGCTGAGGGAGGTCAGGGGCAGTGCAGGGAGCAGAGGACCTTGGCCCCATCACTTTTGGAGGGAGTGGCTGACAGAGAAATGACACTGTAGGTGGAGAGGAGGCAATGGGCACAAACTGGGACACCAGGAGTTCCAGACAAGCTGAAGGAAAAACTTCTTTCCTGTGAGGGTGCCAGAGCCCTGGGACAGGCTGCCCAGAGAGGGTGTGGAGTCTCCTTCTCTGGAGATGTTCAAACCCACCTGGACACTTTCCTGTGCAACCTGGTGTAGGGACCCTGCTTTGGCAGGGGGGTTGGACTGGATGATCTCCTGAGGTCCCTTCCAGCCCCCACCAGTCTGTGATTCTGTGAGAGGAGCAGCTTAGGTGCCTGCCCAGCAGCTGAGACCTCTTGCAAAGTTCCTCCATCTCCTTGTTAGCAGCCATGTCACCCCTCCTTTATGTCCAAAACACCTCCTGTGTCCCTCTCTCACCAACCCATGGTCAAGGGACCAATATGTAAAACAGCGTGTGACTTGCTGAACAGCCATGGGTCCCCCATCTAATTAGTTTATAATTAAATTTAAACAATCCCCAGGATCTGTGGGCTGCTGTGTGTCTCCTGGGCAGGCAGAGGTAGGAGGTGTTGCACAAGGCTGCTCTGTTTGGTGAGGATGGCAGGTTGGACAAGGCTGCTCCTAAGGCCTTTGATCAGTTTGGCATCTCATCAGCTTATTTTTCTCCTCTGTCTTCCTTGGAGGGGTGAAGATCTCCTACGTTGGTGGTTTACTGCTGCACTTGCCACCCTGGCCCTGCTGGGCTCAGCTGTGGTGGGTCTAATGGACTTCTCTAATGAGTGTTTCTATGAGATTGAGGATGATGCCTCATAACCAGAGATCCCAGTTCATGTTTGCAGGATGGAGGGTTGAGCTGATGAGCCTGGAAAACCCATCTCCTCGTGTTTGCCTCTCTGCAGCCCTGCCACCGCAGAGATAACACCAGTACAGGGCAGCAGTTCAATGGGACTCAATGGGTTGTGTCTGGACTCTGCTGCCTCTTTTTTTTTTGCTTCTGCTCTTGTCACCAGGGAGTTTTTGGTGTGTTTCTGCCCTCATGTGTGTGTGTAGCTCCCATCCTCCCTCATGTGTGTGTAGCTCCCATCCTCCTGCTCACAGGTCACAGCTGTGATCACCCCTTTGATGTATCTGAGATAATTACTGCTGGTGGAAATACTTGTGCTGAGGGCTCCAGGGTTATTCTGCAGACCTTGGGTTTGAGGAGCAGGGAACCTTTGTACGTGCTGCACATCACCTGATGTGGTGCTGCCTTCATGAGCAAGAGAAATGCTGCCAAGAGGAGGCCAGCCCAGCCACCCTGGCTGCACAGACCTGCTGGCTGCCCTCTCACCCCAGCCATAGTCCAGGGAAGTCCTGTTCTGATGTACTCATGCCATACCCTGCTGAGGAGCTTCTCCCACGTCACACAGAATCCCAGACTGGCCTGGATTGGAAAAGCCCTTTAAGCTCATAAAGTCCAATAATAACCCCGACACTGATCAGTCCCCGACTAACCCATGTCCCTCAGCACTGTGTCTACACCACTCTTCAATCCCTCCAGGGATGGGGTCTCCACCACTGCCCTGGGCAACCCCTTCCAATGCCTCAGAACCCTTGCAGCAAAGAAATTCTTCCTCACATCCCATCTCAACTGCCCTGGCCACAACTGGAGCCCATTTCCTCTTGTCCTGTCCCTTGTTCCTTGGTTGAACAGACCCACCCCCACCTCTCTCCACCCTCCTCCAAGGGACTTGCACAGAGCCACAAGGTCTCCCCTCAGCCTCCTTTTCTCCAGGCTCAACACCCCCAGTTCCCTCAGCCACAAGGGAACTCAGCACACTTGTGCTCCAGACCCTTCCCCAGCTCCGTTCCCTTCTCTGGACACGCTCCAGCACCTCCATGTCCTTCTTGGACTCAGGGGCCCAACACTGAACCCAGCACTCCAGCTGCAGCCTCACCAGTGCCCAGTGCAGGGGGAAGAGAACTTCCCTGGTCCTACTGGCCACACTGGTGCTGATCCAGGCCAGGATGCCCTTGGCCTTCCTGGGCACACTGGCCAGGAGTTGCAGATGGTTCAGCTTCTACTCCTGAAGCTGTAGCTCACACAGGAGGCTGCAATGGTGGAATCTCTCTGACCAGAGCTGGTTTCTCAGGTGGGACCCAAAGCACCTCCCTCTTGCTCCTTCAACTCCCATCCTTGGGGCAGTGTTGGAGCATCACCATAGCGTGGTGCCTCTGCAAAGGACTCAAGGGTGGCTGGTGGACCACCCAGTGTGGCTGTGAGAGTGATGGACCCTCATTCTTCTGGAGGTGCTGGGTGTTTGGCCCCAGATGCTGGCCTGATCTCTCCTGTAGTGTCAGCTGTTCCCCCCAGCTCATCTTTCCAAGCATCACAGGCTGCTGAGCCTGTGCCGGTACCAGCTACTGTATTGGGGTCAGAAAGGCTGTGTCCCAGGAGGTCGTTCCTTGGAGCAGGACCCCAAAGGACATGATGGGGGTGTGAAGAGGCACCTTGGTGCAGAGGGAAGGTGTCTTGTGCTGGCTGCCTGTGCACAAGAAGAAGGGTGGTTGCTACATGCACAGCGTTGGGTGCAGTTTGAGTGCTGTTGGGCTCCTCAAAGGCGAGGTAGGACTGAGCGTGCACCTTGCCAGGTGAAGCCTGACAGTCTGCCAGGGCTTCCTTTCATAACCTGCTTAGGAAAGTGGTTGTTTCAACATCACGGAGCAGTGCTTGAGGGCTGGGGTGGCTCCTGCAGCTGGGGGAGGCAGGGATTGGCGTGTGTGTGGTGTGGCGTGGAGAGGGGTCAGGATGTATGGACAGGGGCATGTTTCATCTCCAGTGCCTTGGGTTTCAATGGGTGATGGACCCTGGTGAAGGCAGAACACATGGAGGGCAGGAAGCCATCTGCACCTCTAGGGGCTCCTATTGTGTCTTCTCCTCCCCTGGACTGAATAAACTTGGCTCCTTTAGCTTTTGCTTCATGCTCCTGGAGAGTCCCTTGGGGCTCTCCCAGGTCCCTCTCCAGCTGGGGATGCTGGTCCCCAGGAGGGGACCCCTATGCCAAGTCCTCCAGCTGAGACCTCTGAGCAGGAGCAGTTCCCCTTGGATGCTCTCAGCATGTGCTTCCCAGTGTGAGAGCTGCTTTGGAAAAGCCATCATCATGGAACAGGTTCATGTTTGGTGGCAGCCTTGCCCCTCCTTGGAGACCTTCTGCCAGGCCAATTACTCCCATCTGGCCGCTGTGCCTGTCATTTCTGACTCACTCCTCTTGCTTTGCCCACGTCTGCCCTGAAGTTCATCTTGTTTGACTTCAGATCATCCCACCGATTCATCAAGGTCGACCTTGGTTCGAGCTCTACCTCATGAAGCCCCAATGTCATCTGCAAGGCGGGGCAGCGTGCTGGTGGTGGATCACATCAGGCGTTTCGGGGGGAGGTGGTGACAGCCCCTGTGTCACGCTTTCTGGTTCAGTTTTGCTGTTGTCTGCTTGCTGCTTCATGCAAGCTCCTCTCCTGCATGAATGGTCACCTGGTGAACATCCCTGTCCTCTGCTGCCTCAGTCTTTCTCCACCAGCAGCTGAAGCCCATCACCTTCTCTCCAGGCAGCTTTAGTTGGTGCCATATTGATAAAAAGTTCATTTTTTCAAGCATTTCTGTAGAGTCTGGACACTTGTCCTTTCTCCCAGGCAAAGAGTTCATAGAGGTTATGTGGAGCCAAAGCACGTGGTTATAACCCAACTGGTGGGGAGGTGGATGCTGGTGGGTGACCCTGGACATCCAACCTGCCTGGGCTGGGTCACAGGTTAAAACTAAAAATCCCATGTACTGCTAGAGATGGTTCTTGCAAGAAATGCAGCATGTGCCAAAAAGGCCACCTGAGGCTCTGCCTCCTCTTGGCTTCGTGTCTTTGGAGAAGACATTCAAGTCTTTTGGGGCAGGAGATAGGCTGATTGTTTGTGAAAGGCAGGAGGAATTAGCTGCTGCCCAGCATTTGGTGTCCTTCTGGTAGTTCTTCTTCCTTGCTTCGTCATGTCTCCTGTGCAGCCTACCCTGTGACAGTGCTCCTGGGGAGCAGGGAGAAGCCAAACTGGCTTGGGCTTTTTGTTGCTGCTGGTGGGTTTCTTGGCTTCTTTTTTTCTAAAAAAAAAATTGAGTTCAAATGTTTGGGGCAAGATTGATAAGAGATGAGAGATGGACAATGCTTCTTCTGAACTTCTGAACCTCTGGTTCTCGCCAACTTATCTGCATGAGCTGGTGTTTCCTCCCTGCTGCCCCTGATACAGCTTTTACTGGTTTGGAAACTACCTCAGGAAGACTCTACAGAGGTGATAGGTCTTCAGCTGGTTTCTTCTTGGGGGTGGTGGTTGTGGAAAAGTCCACACACCTTCCTCTCTAGATGGAGAGGGTTAAACTGTCCTGCAAGAGTGTGCAACACCCACTTGAGTTACCAGTGAACCTTCACTGGTGTTTGGGCTGGGTTGGACTGGCCAAGCTTTGTGCTGGTGTCCAGAAGCTCACTTTGGCCATGCCAGGGTTGTGTGTGGGCTGAGCTTGTCTGACTGCAGCCCTTGGGCAAAGGTGTTGAGTTATCCCATTTTGACCTGCTGCAAGGCCACCTGAAGTAGGAAAACCAGCAGATAGGCTTCCCTGGACAGCTTCAGACACCTGTGTAGGATCTGCATGAGGGTTTTGTTGATAACTTCCCAGGAACTTCAGGTTTTTCTGGAGCTCTCCCCTCTGACGGGGCTGCAGTAACCAGCAGGCTCATAAAAATGCACATGGCACCTGTGACAGTGGCCCAGGTCAACACAAATCATCTGATGCCATGAACAAGCAGCAGCTGGTGGAGAAGCATCCATTTTAGAAATACAAGACCTCCTCTAAGCAGGCCAGAAATGGTGCCAGCTTCTGTGGATGGACTGAAAGCTCAGTAGGGATGGTTAATGTTTTCTGACAAGCTCTACAGATCTTTTGCTGATCTTATGCTGGTTTTAGGGTTGACTACTCCTTATGGAAAAAATGCCCAATTCCTGGTGTTTCCACCAGTTTGCATCTCAGCCCAAGCATGGCCCTCACTCTGAGGGAACCAGCCCCCAGCTCCTGGTTTGCATGTTGGGTTCAGAGCTGGGCTTGCACAGATTTTTGTGCGTACTGTCAACGTTTGCACAGTAACTCCTGTGAGGTTGCTTTATCTGGTGGACAAAGCAAACAGGATTCATGAGGGGTTCATGTTAAAAGCCTGGTGACCTTGAGGTGAATTTTGCAGCATCACAGAACTGAACTGGTTGTCCTTCAGGAAACCACGCTCTGGGTTGGTCTCTAAGTCTGTCTGCAGGCTTGGCTTTACACCCAGCATCCAAACTCTGCTTTCAGAAAGGAAGTTGCAAGTGGGCTCAGGGTGATGCCCCGAGAGAACAGAGCGAAAGCCAGAGAGAGCAAGAGAGGAAGAGCCCCTCATGGATCTCCTGCCCATGGGGGACAGGAGATGGAACAGCCCCTTGGCAGAGCCCAATGCCCATGGAGCTGATCCACTGCAATGTTCCTCATCCCTTAGACCTTGCACTTGCAGACCAGCAAAACACAAAGTCCTTTGACTTCCAGCAGCAACTGAAAACATCGGTGTGTTCTCAGTGTTCTTCTCCTAACCAATCCCAGCTGAACCCAAACCCCAGCGCTGTTCCAGCTGCTGAACAGAACCAGCTCTGGCCCAGCTCACACCAGGACACCCATCAACAAACTCAAAGCAGAAAAGGAATCAGTGGCCAAACTCTCCACCAAGTTTGCTCCTAAAGCTCAGGCTTTCTTGTTCCTGCCTGGCATGAAACAATGTCCCCTCCTGGATATCCCTGTGTTACTCTTCCAAAACATTTTTAGCTCACCATCACCTTCCTCAGGGTGTGTGGAAGAGCTGGTCAGTGGGCACAGCAAGGGCGATGGCCAAGGCCACAAGACCATGGGTCAGCAGCAGATGCACAGAAGTTTCTGCATCCTCCCCTCTCCCTCCTGGGGAGGATCATGGTTATCATGATTTATGCTTGAGGTCTTCAGTTGGATCAGCAGGATCACAGCTGGAAACTCACAAGGATTTGATTTTTGAAAGTTGAAAGAAAGTGCTTTTGGGATTTGAACCTGGTTCTGGAGCATGAGGCTGTTTTGAAAGCAGGAGATGCTGTTGCAAGGTAGTGACTCACTGGAGCATTTTCAATCTACTTTGTTCTCTCTCTTCTGTCCGTGCTTTAACAAAAAAAAAACCAACCAGAAAAACTTGTAGTCTGCTGGAAATGAGAAGCTTCAGGCATTGAGAGGAAAGCTCTCAAAGCTCCAAAGCTCCTTTGGGGTGTACAAACATCTGCTGTAACTTGTCTGTCCCCTGGTGCAAGCGCTGCAGATGCTGCAGGGCTCTCTCCTACCTGTTGTCACACTCCTCCCTGGGCAAATAAAAAAGGAAACCAAAAAAAAAAACCACAAAGGGAATTTGGCGTGTGAGTTTGGAGTTGGGTGTTCAGGGAAGTCATCTGGATTGGCCATGCTTGTCAACTCCTCCACTGCTCCTTTCCCCTGGGGTTGGGTGGGACTGGACTTTGAGATCGGTTGCTAAAACCTCAGCGTATTTTAGCCAAACTCTTCTACAGGATGAAGGTCGGCAGGATTGGTCTCCTCGCTCTCCTAGGAGCAGCGTGGTGGTCGCATAAACCGCTGCTGGTGAAGCTGAAGGCAGGGCTGTCTCCAGCTTGGCATATGGCAGATGTGTGTCTCAAGCCATGGTGGCCCTCAGGTGACGTGTGCCAAGTGCCAGCAGGGTAGTGGTGGTTGTGTCCCCTGGGTCTGACTCTTCCCCATAGTCAGGAGGAGGAAGAGACCCAGGAGTCCAGATTTCCTCTTCCTTTTCTTTGCAGCACACCCTTGTCACCAGGTTGTGGCTGGTACACACCTAGGGGAACAACTTGCCCTGTGCCATTGGTTGTACCTCAGATGGGGACCTGCAGTAACTGAGCAATCCTGGGTTCACTCTTCTCCTGAATAAGATGAAGCACCTCCATGCTCCCAGGGTCAGAGCCTGCTTTGAGCATCAGGAAAGTTTCAATCTTGCCCAAGGTTATATGGGTAAAACATGGCATGGTGGAGGTTCTGCTGGGCAGAGAAGGACCTGGGGGCGTTGATGGATAGCTGGCTGAACATGAGCCAGCAGAGAGCCCAGGTGGCCAAGAAGGCCAGTGGCATCCTGGCCTGGATCAGCACCAGTGTGGCCAGTAGGACCAGGGAAGTTCTCTTCCCCCTGCACTGGGCACTGGTGAGGCCGCAGCTGGAGTGCTGGGTTCAGTGTTGGGCCCCTGAGTCCAAGAAGGACATGGAGGTGCTGGAGCGTGTCCAGAGAAGGGAACGGAGCTGGGGAAGGGTCTGGAGCACAAGTGTGCTGAGTTCCCTTGTGGCTGAGGGAACTGGGGGGGTTGAGCCTGGAGAAAAGGAGGCTGAGGGGAGACCTTGTGGCTCTGTGCAAGTCCCTTGGAGGAGGGTGGAGAGAGGTGGGGGGGGGTCTGTTCAACCAAGGAGCAAGGGACAGGACAAGAGGAAATGGGCTCCAGTTGTGGCCAGGGCAGTTGAGATGGGATGTGAGGAAGAATTTCTTTGCTGAAAGGGTTCTGAGGCATTGGAAGGGGTTGCCCAGGGCAGTGGTGGAGTCCCCATCCCTGGAGGGATTGAAGAGTGGTGTAGACACAGTGCTGAGGGACATGGGATAGTCGGGGACTTGTCAGTGTTGGGTTCATGGTTGGACTCGATGAGCTTAAAGGGCTTTTCCAATTGAGGCCATTCTGGGATTCAGGGCTTATCCTCTTCCAAGGTTTGCTCATCAGATCCAGCCTTTGAGTGCTGGTAGCTCCCAATGACAACTCTGGTGCTATCAAAACCGGCCTCAAAGGTTTTGTCACTTGTATAAGAAATGGCTGAACCTCATCACCAGCCCTGCACTGAGCTTCTCCTCTGCAAACCCATTTACAGTGGTTGCTACTTGGACCTATGTCTGATGGTCTCCCAGATACATCTGGAGTGACTTTGCTGATCTCTGTCTCTTTGAGAGTAAGTGCTCAAGGAGAAAATCTTGTCTCCATTGGCAGTGCTGCTGGCTGCTGTGATGCTCTGTCTGGTGCGATGGGAGCTCCTCTTGCTGCACCCAGTGGGATCTCATGAAAGCTTGGATGGTTTTGTTTAGTGTTGAGTGGCTTGGAAAACCTCCAGCTAGCTGGAGATCTGTGCTGGGGTTCAGTTCCTAGGGTTGGCCTAACAAAAGAAGCAGATGTGTTGGGTTGCAGATGTGGCTCTGCCAAGGATGGAGAGCAGCAAGAAAATGGGGCTTAAAATGCTCTGCCAGGTGGAGAGGATGAGCTTAGGGAATGTGCTGCCATGCCCTCTTCCTAGATCAACATCACCCAGGTGGTGACCTGAGAGGACCAGGGGAAGACCCTCTCCTGGTACATGCCCATGCTCTGGAGGTTGGCAAAGCTGGACATGACTAACAGCTCATAACAAGTGGGGTAGCTCCTTGTAACCCACCAGCCCACACCCCACCCAGTGTCAGTCTGGGGCAGGAGATGCCATTTCCCACACATCTGTTTTTGAGAACGTGTGGTCCACACATGTGTCCTTGTTCTATTTCATCTCCTGCCAAAACTCCAGCATCTCCCTGCTGAGGAAAGGCTGAGGGAGCTGGGGCTCTTTAGCTTGGAGAAGAGGAGACTGAGGGGTCACCTCATTAATGTTTATAAATATGTAAAGGGCGAATGTCAGGAGGATGGAGCCAGGCTCTTCTCAGTGATGCCCAATGGTAGGACAAGGGGCAATGGGTGTGAGCTGGAACACAGGAGGTTCTGCTTCAACTTGAGAAGGAACTTCTTTCCAGTGAGGGTGACAGAGCCCTGGGACAGGCTGCCCAGGGAGGGTGTGGAGTCTCCATCTCTGGAGACATTCAAGACCCGCCTGGACACCTTCCTGTGTGATCTCATTGAGGTTCCTGCTCTGGCAGGGGGATTGGACTGGATGATCTTTTGAGGTCCCTTCCAATCCCCAACATCCTGTGATTCTGTAACTCCACCAAACACCCAGTCTGGGCTGGTGCCCAGTATAAGGGAGGGCAGGATGGTGTCCTGCAGAGGCTGTGACCCAGGTGACACGTGGCAAGCCTGTCTCCTTTGCAGGCTTCACTCTGCACCTTGCGACCTAGAGGAGACCTGGAGGTATGCCTACAAGGTTACTGGGCATTTTGGCTTGGTGGAGAGAAGCAGTTAAGGCTGCAGGTAGGAGCTGCCCAGGTGGGACCAGCTTCAGGAGCTGTTCTTCATGCTGGTGCACCAAGAGGAGGCAGGTCACAGCTGACATTTATATATGTGGATGTATTTGTGGACTATGCCCATGTTGTGGTTGCAACATCTTTAGGATGAACCTAGGGGTCTTCCATGATGCAGCCTTTCCCCTGAGCACCTAGGGCTCTCCAGACAGGCATGATTGCATCTTCTGCTCAGTCTGTGATGAGCAAGAGCATATCTGTGCCAGGTCCAAGTGGTCCTGGCTGCCACCTTTCAGCCACGATGACAACCTCTTAGCTCCACAGCAAGGCCTAGACCTGCCGTTTGCAAGCAAGCATTTGAGCTCCAGCAGAGATGGATCCCATGAGGATGTGCTGGGTGGCATGGTCCTGCCACCACAGGACCTGGACTCCTGGTGGGTCTCCATTCACCTGCCCATGGAAGAGTGCAGGATGAATCCTCCCAGGTCTGTGGTTCCCACCAGCAGTCTCAGACATTCACCGTCCCTGCACTGGTGCAGTTGGGAAGGTTGGGTCCAAGATCCCCATCTGGCATCTGTGCCAGGAACTGCTCATGCTCCTGGGAAATCCACTCTGGCTGATCTTGCTTGAGCAGGGGCTTGGTCTAGGAGATCTCACCAGGTCCCTTCCCACCTCTGCTGCTGTGCAGTGCTCTGGCAGCAGCTCTCACCAGGTAATCTCACTGCAGTCAGCAGCAAATTAGCTTTGTTTTTTTTTTTCTTTTCTTTAAAAATTAATTTCCATGTTGTTTGCTGTTACCATGGGCCAGAGCTGCAGGGGTCTGGACCTGGGGTCACTGATGCAGTGGAAGAAGTCAAGCTGAAATCCCTCCCTGAGCAAGATCCTGCAAGAACCATGTGGGAATGTTTGGAACAGCAGCAGGTTGGAGAGGTTGGCGTGGGCTTTGGGGCTGCCAGCGCTCCCCTGGGCACTTCTCTGCTCCTCAGGAAAACACCAGGTGACTTCTTCTAAGAGGTTTATAATCCGTGGTTTTGGTGGTTGCTTGTTTGCCTTGGATGGCCTGAGCCTGCTCTACTTGGCACGGTGCCTTTGTGGAACAGCTGAGACAAAGCTGGCTGCTATTTTGACAAGATTTGGGATTGAGGCCAAGAGGAAAAAGGTTGTGTGTGAAGCCATGGTGTTGCTGGAAGAACTGGGAGCTCCTGGTATCTTCTTCTGGCATCTCTGGAGTCTGTTTAAAGAGAAATGCTTCCCATGGGTGAAGTCTGTCATCTCCCACCCATCTCAGTCCATGAGAGCAGAACTGACTGTGGGATTTTCACAGCATCACACACTGGTGGGGTTGGAAGGGACCTCAGGAAATCATCCAGTCCAACCCCCCTGACAAAGCAGGTTACCTACACCAGGTGGCACAGGAAAGTGTCCAGGTGGGTTTGGAACATCTCCAGAGATGGAGACTCCACCCCCTCTCTGGGCAGCCTGTCCCAGGGCTCAAGGATTTTTTTTTTACCAATAATTTTTTATTTGTGTGACCAAACCATGCTGGGGGTGAGGGGGGTGTCAGCTTCCCTGGCTGCATCACTGTGTTTAATTTGTGAATGTGATGAGCAAAAAGTGAAGAGATGAGATTGCTTTGCTCCTTTTTCTTTCTTTCTCATCCTTGAGGTCTTTCCTTCACACTGCAGAGCTTGGAAACCTCCTTGCAGAGGCAAGAAAGCCAACCCAAAGGGATGCTCTTGAGGATGTACAGGACACATCCTGAGTCATTAGTGCTGAAAATGTTACTGATCCTGGCTGACATCTCCCCTGGCTTCCTTTAGAGTGAAAGCCTTCCAGTCTTTGGAGATCACACCAGCAGCAGGAGGTCTCCTCCAGTGCTTTGGCTGGTGTATGGGTTCAGGACAAAGCCAGGTTTCCTCATCCTGTCTTAAACCAATAGCTTCTATCCCAGCACTTTGAAAGTAGAAATGATCACCAGGTGGCTTCAGCAAATGCTTGGGCTTTGTCTAGGAACCACAGATGACTTTTGTCCTGGTCTTTTTAATTTTATATTAATTCCCATTAATTCTCCAAGGTGCACAGCAGGACACCGAAGGAGCTGGGCACAACAATGTCCTTCTACGTGTGGTTATTTCTTTTACTGTGAGCATGTTATAGCTGGTGTATAAACATGGGAGTGCTGGTGGGTGACCGGTTGACCATGAGCCAACAATGTGTCCTTGTGGCCAAGAAGGCCAATGGCCTCCTGGGATGCATTAGGAAGAGTGTGACCAGTAGGTCAAGGAAAGTTCTCCTCTCTTTCTACTCTGCCCTGGTGAGGCTGCATCTGCTGGTGGATACTGGGAGAGAGCTGGAGACCGTGTGCTCTCATTACATTCATCCTCTCAAAATGTTCTCTGCCCTTTTGGAGCTTTGCTTTGGAAGAACTTGGTCTCTTTGTGACTTTCCCTGCCAGCTTGCCTCATCTCAATGCTTTAGAGAGGAGTCAGCCCTTCAAAAGAAATCAGATTGCAAAAAAAAAAAAAAAAGAGAGAATCGATGTTTCATTTTGAAACTATTTGACTCCATCACGTGCAAATTGAAGCCATACCCGTGGTCCAGATGGGCTTTGGATGTTTTTCCTTGGGGATCGCTTGGCAATCGTGTGAGGAGGCTTTTCACTTGGCCACTGCCTCAAACCTGCCTTTTGAAGCTCCTGGGGACATGCCTTTCCTTGACTGATGAGCCAGCTGAGCACAGTGACTGCTTCCCTGGTGTTGAACCTCATCTTTCCCAACATTTCCCAGAGGTCTCAGTCTCTGCAGAAGATATAGCTGCTGCCTGAGCATCTCCAAGGAGCACTCAAGGTTTGGGGGAGGTTGGAGCAGCCCAGTTCCATCAGCAGTAGAGATCAAAGTGAATTCTGCTTTAAAGGGGTTCAGAGCATCCTCTCTACTTCTATTTAGGGGAAGAGGAGGGGCAGGCGCTGATCTCTTCTCTCTGGCCACCAACCAATGCCAGGAGCAGAGGGAATGGCAGGAAGATGTGGCAGGGGAGGGTGAGGTTGGCCATGAGGAAAAGGTTCTTCAGGCACCCAGAGGGTGGTGGAGCACTGGAACAGGCTCCCCAGGGAGGTGCTGATGGCACCAAGCCTGACAAGATTGCAGCAGCATTTGGCCAAGGCCCTGAGGGACATGGTGTGAATGTTGGGCTTGTCCTGTGCAGGGACAGGAGTTGGACTCCAGCATCCTTGTGGGTCCCTTCCAACTCACAACATGCTGTGCTTCTGTGATTTAAACCTGTGTGACTGGAACATTGTGGCTCCTCTGTGTCCCTTTGCACCAGGGGAGCTTTAGATTGGATATGAGGAAAAATTTCTTCACCGAGCACTGGAAGGGGCTGCCCAGGGAGGTGGTGGAGTCCCCTTCCCTGGTGGGATTTAACAGACGCGCAGACGAGGTGCTCAGGGACATGGGTTAGAGGTGGGATTGGCAGGGTTGGGTTTATGGTTGGACTTGGTGATCTTAAAGGTCTTTTCCAACCACTGTGATTCTACACCTTAGGTAAGATCTTCAGCTAATGATCTTTAACCATGTGCCTGGTTGCTGACAGCCTGCATGGGTGGGTGCTCGTTGTCACTCAGGCTCCACAGGTACATAGATCTGAGTGAACTCAGTGCTACTGGGGGGAAAAACAAAACAAACCAAAAAACCTTTCAAAGCTTTCAATGATGAGGTGAGACCTTCTACCATGGAGAAAATTAAATCTGTGGTCAGACTTGGGATGTTTTGGGGTTTTTCCTTGTTTTCTACCACTCCCTCAAATTAGGAAGACTTTTTCCCTTTGGATCCAGGAGAAACTCATGCCTCAGATGGGGCAGGAGGTGATGCTCTGCCAAGGTGACTGCACACAGAGCACATGAGCCTTGCCCAACCTCGGGATGCTGTGGGAGATCGTGGTGGTGGCAGAGCTGGGGCAGTTCTTACACAGGGGCTGCTTTGAGGTTTTTCTGCAGGTTTTTTGGTTAAGTTGGCAAAAAAAACCCCCAGCCTTGAAAATTGTCCTTTGGTTGGAAGCTGAGTTTGAACTGAGTGTTTCCAGGATAATTCCCCAGCAGATGAAGTTCTGCACTGGGGATGTCCCCGGGAGCTGCTGTCCTCCTTCCTGTTCCCTCAACAACCTGTGATGCTCAAGATCCTGCAACTAGGGCAGGAGGTTTCACATCAGCTGCACCCACACGGGTGTTACCTTGAAGGCATCTAGTGAGGAAGCATGAGGCAGCAAGGGAATCAGCCCGGGGAGGTCATGGCAGTGAGTCGTGGGAGCAAGGAGCTGCTCAGGTGTCTCACCAGGAGCACCATGGCCACCAACCCTCTGATCTGCTTCTGTGCAGCCAAAGGGAGGAGGGAGAAAAAAAATAAGAGTGCTTTGATGGCATCTCAGATGCCTTGGGAAGGTTTGTCCCTGTCTTTTCTCAGCCCTGAAGGGTAAGAAAGCAGATGTTATGGCAATGGGGTGACTTGAAGCCAACTCTAGCTTTACCAGCCTCTAACCTGAAGACTTCTTGCTGTGTTGGGTGGTGTTTCGTAGCCTGGGCAGCCCAAAAACACTCACCTCCCCTCTGTCTTTTGTATCTCTGCCTCTAACCTTGGCAGAAGCGAGGTTTTCCAGAAATGGGACCAAGGAGGGGAACTAATCTCATGGAGGAAGCATTGGGCAGGTTGGGGATGGCTCTGTAAAGGGTCTGTGCTCCAGCTCCTGCTAGTCTCATCTTCTGAGCTCGGTCCACGTGCATTTGGTAGCGTGGTGCAGCCAGGCATGAGCAGCACTGGGGTGGGGAGGAGGAGGAAGAGGCTCCTGGCTTGTCCCTTTATAGTGGTTTCCCTTGGCTAGCACTGGGCCGGCACTGGGCTGGCAGCCAAACCCAGCTGCTCGCTCACTGCCAGGTGAGAGGGGAGAGAATTGGGGGGCAAGGGGAAGGAGACTCGTAGAGGGAGAGAAGAACAATTTAACTATGGAAATAAAATAAAACTTAAAATAATAATGATATTGAAATAGTAATGATAATAATAATAGTAATAATGAGTGACCCCCAGTGCCATTGCTCACCACCCACTGACCCAGCCCAGCCCGTTCCCAGAGAACGATCCCGCAGGAGCCACAATCCCGACCCGAAACCGCAATCCCGGGAGAGCCAGAGCCCGAGCCAAAGCCAGAGAGAGCAAGAGAGGAAGAGCCCCTCATGGATCTCCTGCCCATGGGGGACAGGAGATGGAACAGCCCCTTGGCAGAGCCCAATGCCCATGGAGCTGATCCATGGCAATATTCCTCGTGCCCTTAAATCCAGCAAAACACAAAGTCCTTTGAGTGACAACTGAAAACATCGGTGTGTTCTCAGTGTTCTTCTCCTAACCAATCCCAGCTGAACCCAAACCCCAGCGCTGTTCCAGCTGCTGAACAGAACCAGCTCTGGCCCAGCTCACACCAGGACACCTTTCCATGTTAATTTCTTGCCCTCTCGCTCGCACCTACAGCTGCAGATGTTGGTGACTGTGTGCTGGATCAGCCCAGAGCTCCAGGAGGGAACGGACAGATGGACCCACAGGTTGACAAGGAGCTGTTTCCTGAGGGGGAACTGCTGCTCCAGGTACGGTGCCATCACTCAGTCACGTGGGATTGTCCCTTGGCTCCCGTTGTCTGGCTGCTCCCTGTCTGTTGAGCCCTGCAGCAGCTGTGGGGCATGGGGTCCCATCTGTGGAGCAAGAGGAGACCCTGCCTTGCCAGGAGCTGCTTCCCTGTGATTGCTGCAGGCCCTTGGGACAGGGACCAGTGACACTGCCTGGCTGGGGTGGGTCCCCATCCCCACCATTCCCTCCTCCCCTGCACCGCAGTTTGCTGCCCCTTTGGTTGTGCTGCAGCAGCTCTGTTGGGGCTGTACCATAAACTGCAGCTGTGAACAGAGCAGGGCTCAGGGTGGTGGGCTGTGACCTTCTGGTGAAGGCATCAAGTGATGTCTGTGTCTGTAGCTGCAGGAGTTAGCTGTCACCAAGCACAAAGCTGGTGTTTTTCCTTGGGACTCACTCTAGCTTACGGACCCAACGTGCACAAACTCATCCATCCCTCCCAAGAGGTATCATCCAGCAGTGTAGGGATTGATCCTTGATGAGTCTCCAGGGTGGTGGGTTCCTTGTAGTCTAGTAAATGCCAAGAGGAGAATGGTGATAGCTGCAGGATAACGCATCCTCCAGGAACTGTTTGCACCACCTGAGGTGTTACACGAGTAAAAAGTTCAGTTTATAAGTTGTGTGGAAGGGAAAAGAAGAGAAGATGGATCTTGGAAGACAGTGGTGGACAAGATCTGGACAGTGAGAGCTTTGCTTTGTAGAAAGGCCAGTGTGTGTCTAAGGAAATAGTTCTCAATGAACTTCAGAGAACAAGGAGCTGGTGAATCAGCTGGCCAGAATGCTGTTGGTTTGGGCTGCGATCTCTAAATGTAAGCTGGAAGGAAATGGGATGGAAAGGTCACATGGAAAGGCTGGTTAATGACTAAACATCTAGGCACATCAAATTAGAACATGCTGCTCCGTGGGGCTGCAGGGCAACTCTGGGAAGACCCTTAATCTTTCCATGGCTGCGTTCCTGATGTCACCTGTGTCTGTGCTTTCTGGGCCTTCAGTCCTCTTTTCCCTTCTTCCACCTCCCCAAACACCAGCACGCAGATGTTTGGTTCTCCTTAAAGTCTGAGTTTGGTGCCTTCAACCCTGCTCCTGCACAACCTTACACCATTTCTGATGGGCAGGCAGGTGGGTGTGAGCAGAGCCCCAGCAGAAACCCCCATGGAGGATTTTGCTGATGTGGTGACTCCTGGAAGCCCAGTGTGACTTTTGGTGATGAAACTTGGACCACATGAAGTCTCCCATGTGGGCTTCACTCCCAGAAGGAGTCTCAGCTCTCTGCAAGTGTGATAGTCATGGAGGAAGAGCTGGAATCACACGATAGCCAGAAGGGAGCCCATAGTTGCCCCAGTCCCATGATGGAATTGCTCCCAAGTGCTCTCCAGAGGTTTGAGCTGGGCCATGTGATGGCAATTTGTTGAGCCACCAGAGCATTGGCAGCTGTGGCTGATTGAAGGCATCTGGAAAGCTTATGAGGTGTTAATGTGACAGAAATCCCCCAGCTGAGCTGCCTGGTGTTCTGTGTTTGGTTTTTTTTCCCCACCCCCCCCCCCCAGAACATTTTAATCAGATTCTGTAATTTGCAGAAAACTCTGACTCAAGGCCCCTTGGGGGGCTGCAGCAGACAAAGGAAAGCGATGGGTCTTGCTGCAAGATGGATCTGTAGAGCATCAGGCAACGTGCTCAATCCAGCAGCCTTTCCAAAAATCCAAGTTACTAAAAACCACCAGCCCGTGCGAGCCTGGGAGCGTGGCTGTAAATGGGCAAATTCATAGAATCCCAGACTGATCTGGGTTGGAAGGGACCTTAAAGCTCATCCAGTCCCAACCCCCCTGCCAGCAGCAGGGACCCCTTCCACTAGACCAGGTTGCTCAAAGCCTCATCCAACCTGGCCTTCAACACTTCCAGGGAGGGGGCATCTACAACTTCCTTGGGCAACCTGTTCCAGTGTCTCACCACTCTCACAGTGAAGAACTTCTTCCTAATATCTCATCTAAACCTCCCCTCTTTCAGTTTAAACCCATTTCCCCTTGTTCTGTCACTCCCTGCCCTTGGCCAAAGTCCCTCCCCAGCTTTCTTGTAGCCCCTTCAGGTACTGGGAGGCCACTAGAAGATCTCCCCGGAGCCTTCTCTTCTCCAGGCTGAACAGCCCCAACTCATGCCTGTCAAATTCATGAGTTGTGTCACCGGATTGCTCCTGCCTCCCCTTTGCTTGGGGGCAGAGGGTGAGCAGAACCAAAGGAGCAGCTTGGGTAGCTGGACCCATCTCTCCAGCCTGGTCTCAAGCAAAGGACACATCCCCATGGTCCTGCTTAGGGGCAGCTCAGCGTGGCCGGGTCGGACAGCGAGGGCAGAGTCTGTATGTGTGACAGGTCCTGGCCTGATGCTTGTGAGACCTGCTGAGATTTCTGCCACATCTTGATTAATCCCAAACTTCCACTTTTCCTAATTTCTCTCCTTTTTTTGTCACTAATAAATGAGTAGGAGTGAGGCAGGGATCACTGTCTAGCACAGACTCCCCTGGATCTTCATCTTGCTTCTTTTCCTGGGTATTCACTTGATGGATGAGCTCTGCTCCCTCCCCCCAGCCATGATCTCCCAGAATTTTTGGAATAGTTTCTCTAACTTGGCATGACTATTGTCTTTTTCAAGCAAGGAGCAACCAGTTGAGTCTGGCTTTAGCTGCAGGCTACCTGTGTGTCGTTATAGAGTGTAAGTCAACCTGTGGGTCCATCTATCCATTCCCTCCTGGGGCTCTGGCAGATGGTATGAGCACAAAGATATATATATTTTTTTAATAGAGATTTGGTGTTTTTTTGGTGTTTAAAACCTTATCTTCTGTCATCTAGAACGTTGACAAGAGGAGAGTAGTTTTCCCTGTACGGTGTGTCATAGTGGCAGTTGAACAGCAGGACATATTTGAGGGGTAATAGGGTTTGTTCCTGACAAACATCTCAATGAGGCCTCCTGAGATGTTTGTCAGGAGCAAGAGCAAAATCAGGTGAGAAGAGGTTGTGGTTCTGTGTAACGGGAGACAGATGAGAACAGGATGCTGTTGCCTCCTTGAAGATGTGTCAAGCAATCTGCACGCCTATATGGACCAGGGTGTGCCACGCCAGGCGTCACAGATGGGATGTCAGGGCCTTCACAAATCTGGGACCTCAGTTTCCAGATTTTTCCACCTCTTTTGCTTTCAAGGTGGGTGTTGGTTTTAGATGCATTCCCATCTTTGAATGACAGCAGCAACTGAATTTGGTCTTACATCGTGTACTTCGTGATGAGTTGATCATGCACCTTTGGAGCTGAGAGCAAGAGTCTGAGGGACAGTGATGTCCCCGTAGTCCTCAGGTGCTAAAGATTAAAAGGCAGGTTTTGGGGAGGAATTCTGGGAATGAGGCATAGAGAATCATAAAATCACAGAATCATGTTGTGAGTTGGAGCCACCAGGATGATGGAGTCCAACTCCTGTCCCTGCACAGGACAAGCCCAACATTCACACCATGTCCCTCAGGGCCTTGGCCAAATGCTGCTGCAATCTTGTCAGGCTTGGTGCCATCAGCACCTCCCTGGGGAGCCTGTTCCAGTGCTCCACCACCCTCTGGGTGCCTGAAGAACCTTTTCCTCATGGCCAACCTCACCCTCCCCTGCCACATCTTCCTGCCATGTCCTCTGCTCCTGGCATTCGTTGGTGGCCAGAGAGAAGAGATCAGCGCCTGCCCCTCCTCTGCCCCTTGGGAGGAAGTTCTAGACCCCCAGGAGATCTCCTCTCAGTCTCCTCTTCTCCAGGCTCAACAAACCAAGCACCTTCAGCCTCTCCTCACACCCTTCCCCTCTAAACCCTTCCCCAATGTTGTGTCCCTTCTCTGGACACTCTCCAGCAGCTTTAAAAATGCAGCAACAGGCTTGTGTAACCCTCTAACTGTACAACTGAGGGTGAAGAGCAGGGCCCAAAGTGTCTTTGGCACTCGTCCTTAAAGTGAAAGAGTGGACAAGTGTGTCAGATCAGTGACTGAGTGAAGCTTGGTTACCATCTCTGAAGGCTTCATTGTGTTTGAACTGAAGCTTGGCTTCTCCTGCAGTCACCAAGCTCCTGCAGGGCTCAAGGGATTTCTTCCCTCTGTACTGCCTGCTGTGCTTGTTGTTGAAGCTTGTTGAGGTTCAAAAGCAGGTTTGTCAGAGGAGATCAGGTCTGCCAGCAGAAGAGCTCCAGAAGAGCATAGCTATACACAACTGGTGCACCTGGAGAGGAGGTGACTAACCCCAGGTGCTCCCAAAACTTCTCCTGTCCTGGTCTGTCCTGATGCAGGAGATGGTGAGAGGACTTCAACAGTGGGTCTAGAAAAGCTGGTCAGTCCACCTCTGATCATTGCTCGTGCTAACAGTGAGGAGCCCCTCCCCAGCTCACCAAGGTTGAAAGCCTCATGCACGTGGTCACAAGGTGCTTTCCTCTCCTTTTTTGTGTGTTCTTCATTGACAAAGAAGGTCCCTTCCCATCCGTAAATGCTGAAGAAACACCTGGAGAAGTTGATCTTTCAGCAGCTGGGTTGGAGCTAGGGAGAGTAACTCTGGGCTCAACTTATGCTTGCAGGCACTCAATGGATTTGTCATCGCCGTGACCGGAGATGGCTACATCTTCTACATCTCCCCTACCGTGCAGGACTACCTGGGCTTTCATCAGGTGGGTTCCACTTTTTTCCTGACTGTCAGCAGACGGGTGCAGGGCAGACCTGGGAAGGAGGTGCTGATAGCCATGGCAGAACTTTCTTTTCTTCTCCCATCCCATCCCTTGGGTCGTTTTTTGATGTACTTTTTCAAATGAGTCACGTTCCTCGGGGGCTATGAAAGCCAACGAGCGTGCTTGTGGCTTTAGTAGAAACAGATGGAAGCGGAGCAGGGGCAGAAGATGTCATTCCTTTGTGTGTAAGAGGGGTGTGAGGCTTGTCTTGTGTCATGCTGTTGGGCACATAGGTCCTCACTTACAGAGGGCTGAGGGTATCTCGTTGGTGAGCAGGGCCAGTGCCCTGATGTACCGTGAGTTACACGGGATGCCAAGGAAAAGCAGGTCTCTCCCCACATCCACCCTGTTACCTCCAATTCCCCTGAGGTCTAGCTCCTTTGGCCAAAGGAATGAGTCAACAGGAGGACCATGAGGCTGCCAAACCTATTTTGTTGCATGGGTTCCTGGTTGCACCTGCAGAGATGGATGTGTCTTCTCCTTTGTCCTCTCTTTGCACCATTTCCCAGCTCACTGCAGAAGGATCCTCATGAGCTGATGCCCCAAATCAAAACAGCTGTCAGAGGCAGGGAGTGATCTTCCCAAAATACCTACGTGTCTGGTTGAGCAGGAGGCTCTGCTCTGGCATGTTTTTGAAGGCAGGGACATGGCATTTGGTGACCTGAGCTGCCCATGGGCTTGGCAGGGTCATTGTTGACCACCACAACACGCAGGACCAGGATGGGAAAGGCTGGTCCAAGACATGGCCTTAGAAGAAGGCCTAGAAGGGCCATGGCTATGTTGAGATGCAGGTGGTGTGAGGACTTGCTGGTGTTTCTGCTGTGTGGCCAACCTTTCAGCGTGTCTGGTTTTCCTGGTGGCCTGCTGAAGGAAGATAGTTTGCACTGGGATGGGTTTGGAGTAAAAAAAACAACAACAAAACTTACAAAAACATATTTTAAAACAGTAAAATTGCTGTTGCAGACCAGCAGTTTGTACCCCACAAACAAATTCTCCTCTGACAAGCCTCAGCCTTCCTGACTCTTTGTCTGGATTTGGTCCTGAGAAGATACCAGAAGTTAAGGTGTGCCATGGTAATGCTGCTCCTGTGGTGTTCACCCCACGGATGAGGAGCAAAGCTTCCCATAGAGCAGGAGCTCCCGTGGCAGGGGAGGGAGCTGGAGTTTCAGCATTTCCCATGAATTATGGTTAAGGATCAGGAGCCAAAACCAGTGTGGAACATCTGTGGAAAGGTTGGATGACACCAGGAGAACCTCAACCTTGCTGGTGTGAGCAAAGGGATGGAAAGCTCTGCTTCGCTGTGGCTGGGGGACACTGGGGAAATGGGTGATGTTGACAGTCCTGAGCAGCCAGGGTTCCTTGGGCATGGCCATTTCCATTGCTTCTTGAAACCCCAAAGCCATTCCCATGATTTCCCCAGGCAGACCCACTCTCTGCTCCCTTCTCCTCCTTCCTGAGCCACCCTCCCTACAAGCAGGCAGTTCCTGATCCTTGTTCTCCACGCTGCACACAAAGCTGGTTGTGTTCTCCTGTTTCTTCACCATCACTGCACTTTGAGTTGCCCACGAAGGAAAGGCTCCTGCCATGTCCTTCTCCAGACACCTCTGCCAGGCTGGGCAGGAGTTGACCTTCCTCTCCCCTTGTGTCATTCCAGTCAGATCTCATCTACCAGAGCGTGTATGAGCTGATCCACGCAGATGACAGAGCTGCCTTCCGCCACCAGCTGCACAGGATCCCGGTGTCTGGCAGCACCCAGCACGCTGCTGATGGTGAGTACTGGGATAGTCCTCAGCAGGGACCCATGGGGACCAGCCAGGCACCTCTGCATGGCCACCCAGTGCTGCAAAACCCTCCTGGTGGCATTTAGAGCCACCAAGCACAACCCTGTGCTGAGGAGCATCCTATAGCCAAGGCCCGCAGGGACATGGTGTGAATGTTGGGATTGTCCTGTGCAGTGACAGGAGTTGGACTCCATCATCCTTGTGGGTCCAACTCACAACGTGATGCTGTGATTTTATGATTCAGAATGATTTCAGTGTGGGTGGCTTGTTGCCTTGCTCTCGGCTGGGAGGCAAGCTGAGCTTGTGGGGACCAGTAGCTACGGTGAAATGGTAATTTCCCATGGCAAGGTCTTACCCCTTTTTTGAAGATCATGGGTTCACTTCAGCAGCAACCTCTCCACCAGGAGCAGGTCTGCAAGTCCATGAGTTCAAGGTGCACAGCTTGGAAAGCTTCATTTTCCCTTTGGTTTCCAGCCCTTCCCAGTGACCTGCTGGCTGGATGTGGCACCAGGTCCAGCCCTGGGAAGCCCTCCTTCGTGGAGAGAAGCTTCACCTGCCGCTTCCGCTGCTTGCTGGATAACTGCTCGGGATTTCTGGTAACATAACCCCACACCAGGACACTCCTCCAGCCCTGGCATGTCCCATAGAGCTGGGATCACAGCTGGTTCCCATCACCCTGTTTGCTTCACACCCACGTGTTTTAATCCCCTCTAAGGCCTTGAATTTCTACGGACGCTTGAAGTTCCTTCTTGGGCAGCAGCAGAAGGGATCGGACAGGTCCCCACTTGCCCTCTTCGCCATCGCAACTCCCCGCCAGCCACTCTCCATCCTGGAGCTTCAGACCAAGACGCTGATTTTCCAGACAAAGCACAAACTGGACTTCACTCCCGTGGCCTGTGATTCCTGGTAGGACACCTCACACCTTCCCTGTGGCAAAAACTGGGGCTGCAGGTGCTGGACAGAAAGCCAAGAGCCCACAGGAACAGGACACTCCTGACCCAGCTCCCCTGGCAAGTGGTCTGATGCTTTTGTCCTTCCACTGCTGGGCATTTCTGCAGCCCCCCAGTAATGTGGGGAGCAGATTAACTGGGTGCCAGCGTTTCTTGGCTCCCATGTTTTAGTCCAGCAAACACAGCGTGGGGATTTTGTGCTGGTGTCACTGGGCAGCACTGGG
>NW_010306128.1:0-12426 GCF_000700745.2 Antrostomus carolinensis
AAACCTTGCCACGCAAACCC
Organism: Antrostomus carolinensis; assembly: GCF_000700745.2. Classification (NCBI taxonomy): domain Eukaryota; kingdom Metazoa; phylum Chordata; class Aves; order Caprimulgiformes; family Caprimulgidae; genus Antrostomus; species Antrostomus carolinensis. The sequence goes on from NW_010306128.1 coordinate 21, forward strand.
AATACAATAGTCTAGTGTTAGAGCCCTTGCGATCCCAATGGGACAAGGCAAGCTGGTAACAGAAAAAATGCATGTCCTTTGTTTATTGAATCTTTGCCTGCTGTGAAGCTCATACACCAATTTTGCAATGAGAGAACATTCTCAAGAATACCCTAATAAAAAGAGAAGCAAATCTACCACATGAATTCAACACAGTATAGAAACAAATTGGCTGGCCATATCCACCAAGGAAATACCAAAAGAAAGGCAGAAAAAGGATATTTGATTTGAGCAGACTAGTGTTTTTCTACTGCTGCTAGAAAAATCATTCTGTAGCCAAAATGCCAGTTCATTGGTTAGATTGTATCAATAAACTCCAGCTACTTCACAGATCAATATCTAATCTACATTCCTTTTCTGGCAAATTTTTAAACCTTCACCATATTTTGGAGGATCAGAAAGCCTACTATAACACTTCATGACTTGTCAGCAGAAGGATTTGCCTTTTTATTGCAAAACCAGGCACACACATACTTGATCACAAAGATTTCCTTTAAAAGTAATTTATAATGTGACAGCCTCTTTTCTCTCTCATTTCCCTCTGGAAAACCTAGCATTCAAAAATTTGATCTTTTGTCTTCAGATTTTCAAACATCTCCTGAATCTTTACAATGTCAGATTGATTCTGTCATTGAGTTTGAGATGAAGTTAGTCTCTCCTTGATATCCTTATTTCACTATTCTATCTCAAAGTCTTTATTAAAAATCCCTTGAACTTATCATTTATTCCTTTAGCTTTAGAAATCATCTGACACAAAAGAAATACCGGAATAAAATATTCCCCCCAGCATTTCTCATGCAGCTACCCCTGTCCTCCTCCGTCAGTTTGAGTACATTGCAAGGACATGTAGACCAGAAGAGACTGTCAAGCCATTTTACCTGATTCTACAGACCTGCTTTGTCTGGTCCCATCAGGTTTTTTCCCTTACTCATTTGGGAGTGCCAGTACTGGTGGCAGTTGTTACCTGTGAAGACTATCAGACTACTACCAGGTTGAGCCCCATTGCTCCAGTGAAAGCTCTCCATTACCTAGACAAATCTATTCCTTAGCTGTATGGAAATGAGGTGGATTCCCATATACTGATTAATAATAATGGCTTGCTTTGTCTTGCAAGGGCAGTCAGAAATAAGCTGTATAATTACTCTTGGCATGGTTGCTTAGAAAATGATCAGCACAACACAAAATATCTCCGAGTACATCAATAGTTAAACTAAGCTAACATTTTCTTGGTGGCAGAAGAAATGAATTAATTTCATGCAGTTCATTCCGTCTCTATCAGTAAAACTACTGCTACATTCATCAGATACAGGAAACACCAGCCACAGGCCTTTTCTCCCCTTGGGAGTCTCCTGATACTGTTTCTTACCACATAGAGCCTTCACCCATCATTTGAGACAGGTTTTTTTTTGTTACTGGGATACACTGTGTCAGGGAATATAGAGCTAATTACCAACAAACAGCTTCTCTCCGGATGACCATGGCACCAGGTAGGGAGTTGGCAGCTCCACTGCAGAGTCTTTATGGTTATAGTGTTCTCATATAGAGACCATAGTTTCTTTAGTGACTGCAGAATCTCCAGTAACAGTTGGAGATGTAAGGCTGAAAATAAGCAACAGACAAAATCAGAGGCTACAAAATACGAGTTCCTCTAATTTCCCAGTTTGTCTCCTTTTGAAAAAGAAAAATGGGGCTAGTAATCCCATCCATCCTTTGAGACCGTCACTAACTTCTCACACCTACCTGCTTCCAACTGATTTGACAACTTGCCTAATTTATGAGACAGTTGCATCAGTGTTTCTCTTTCCATTTTAGTGATTCAGTACATTCATCTCAGTAGTCCCTGTCAAATCTCCTTAAAGATCAAACCTCAGAATGCAAGATATGGACATCTCTATATTTCAAATTTGAAATACATTGGAGACCAAAAACTGAATAAAAGAGAAAGTCGAAAATAAAATTAAAATTTACATAAGAATGAAAGATTTATCATTCTGAACCAAGTGCTGAAGCACTGATGGTCAGTGCTGGGGACTAGAAAATAATTCCATTGAGAAGTTCTGCTATAACGCCACTAGTTTGCTGTACAAAGCTAGGCTGGTCTTTCTTCATAAAGGCTTAAATGTAGTCTAGCAACAAAATGTATAACACTGTGTATCTGGACCAAAGGGATCTATGAATGTACTCCTGCTCTCACTGTAAGGAGCTGAAAGGCATGAGGTTGTAACTTTAATGGGGATGAGTAGTGCTATTAATGTACCCATGTCACACTTCATTGCAGTACAACACTTGCTTGGAAAGAGGGGAAAAAGCTTTCATGAGAATTGTGATAAATAGAAATATTCCCTTCAAAAACAGTCCTGTGGCTTTGCACTTCATTTAAGCCTTCTCTCAAGGCTCCAGAGCCTCATCTGTAGTTTACCCCTGACTCAAATTATCCTTATGACTCAAAGCATATGGAATATGTGTCTGATACTGACAAGGTTCCTTTTTTTAAGTTGTATTTATTGTTTGGTAGTTTGTCTGTTGCTGCAATCACTGAAGATTTCAACTTGACATGCATTTCTTCGCATGAATATGGAATGAGTTCATGCATTGATATACTTCTGCTGTACTTCTTCCTAAAATAAAGATATATAAGCTGTCTCTCTCTCTCTCTGCTTTTAATATGCACAGACCACTCGGCTGAAACTGTCTTGGGATATCTGAGAACTGAATATAAATAATTCTGTTAATTTTCACTGACTAAACACTAAATCATAGGGTTCTCCTCCTACCCACTATCCACATTAGTCTTTGGTGATTAAAAGCTGACTTAACTTATAGATAATATATCATTATCTTATTATTTTATTGTAACAATTAGTGCAACTAAAAAAGAACTAAAAAGTTACATGAAATTAAAAGATAAGTTTGAAGGCAAAGGATTAGTTTTTAGCAGTCTCTTGTCAGGTCACCATTGAGTAGCTCAAACCTGAACATCCTAAAAGGATTTAGCATTTTGTTATCTTTTTTTGTTCCAAGTCTAAATCCAGAAGGACAGTGCTTAGTGTTTTGGTAATAAATTGGATTTCACCACCCTGGGAAAGAAGACCCAGAGTCCCCACTTCTGTACCTGACTTCTCAGGAAATATGATAGAAGTACAGAGAGAACAGTCAGTGAAAGCTCTCATCCCCAGCAAGACAGGAAAATAACATATGCCTGCAAACTTTACTTAGAAAAAATTAAAATGTAACTTTAAGATGTGTTTCATTGAAACAATCTGCGGGGCTAGAATCCTATTTTAGGGCAGAATTTCTGAACATGCCTATGGACAAAGATAGTTTAAGAAAAGTAAGTTGAGAGATCTGAGCAAGGAGGATCTCCAAGGTACTATGCTGGTGCTAAAATACTGCCCCCCTTACACATGCCCATATTTTCTTGAAAAGTCTGGTATTCTTGTATTTGGAGGCTCATTTTTGTTATCATTCACTAGTGAAAGAAAACACATTTGTATTCTTATTCAAATGGCTTGCCAGAAACTGTGAATCCCAATGGTTTCTCCCTCACAAAGGATGATGTGGCTCTCTAACCACTGACTGATCAATTAATTTTAAATGGCACACACCAGTTTTTACTTTACTCTAACAAGGGTTAGTTAGAGATCAAGAAGAACAGACTTTCCCCGACTTCATTAAAGTTTAGAGTTGTAAAGCACATCATTGAGCTGTACTCCACAACTAGACTTCCATGGTTTTAAAGAAAGCCTTCAAAGACGTTAGAAACCATTTATTTCAATGTACAAGAAATGACATTGTACTTTCTCATTATTAGAGAAAACAAAGCAGCATCACCATCACATGCACTTCATGACATTCTTTGCTGGGAAATACCCAAAGGAAGAAGAAAATAAATACGATTTCTTAAAAGTTATTAAAGTCAGATTGTAGTAAAGTGCAGTTTTAAAAAACAGTGGGAGGTATCAATAGGAAATGTGATAACAGAGAGGAATGGGAATTCATTCTGAAGGTAAACTGCTGTATCCTCCATCTGCACTGCCATTAGAGAAAACCATATGAAAGTTTTTTACCACAGGCACCCCATGCCTAGAGCTTCAGTGAACACTGGCTAGGAAAGATGGGTTAGAACCTGTTACGAGTCAGTAAAATGTGAAGGGTTTACAGTGTCTGAAATACAGTAGAAGTGTCCAAATGTAATTTCTAAAGTCAGTCCTTTTGCATCCTGAATAAGACTGTATTTTTTTTACCATTGGACATTTCTTACGATATTTTTAGTTTTTCTAGTAACAGAAGACAACAGCTTGAGTAATAAGAAATTCATTTCTCATGTGTTAGTTACAACCAGATGTTCTGTTCTAGGCAGCTAGAAGAAAAAAAACCAATGGCAGACATGAAAAAAACATGTCCTAAGACCTTCAAGCACTCTGATTCCTCTTGTTCTGCATGAGTGTCACTATTCTATGTAGAGACTTTTATGATATATTACTTAGGCAGCAAAGAATAGGAAATACATTATGTCACATTCACTAAAATATATTAGAAATTCGTTTGATTCTGGCAACTTTTAGAGAGTGATTGTTTTTTGAATATGCAAGTACAACAGGTATAAACTAGAAAATTTTTTGTTATCTTTTCCCCCCAAATATTAAATAACCATGTCAGAACTGCATTTTTTTTTTGCCATTTCTTGCACAGTTAGTGGTTGATCTACCATTTTTTCATTAATAACTATAGCTTCAAGTCTAGAAGAATCTTATTTTTACATCCCAAAGGAAGAGAATCAGTCTAAAGAAAAGAGAAAACATGAAAAAGAGAGGATGAATATTTTGCTATTAATGGGATTAATATCTCTAGGTCTTTTCAGTGCTCCAAACTCTGAGAATATTTCAGTACTGAACATTTCTTCCATCTAACAAGGAATAAATGTACACATTATATACCTTGTACACAGTGTACACATTGCACACATTTTCTATTTGCTGCTGAGGACTAGAATATTGAAGATATGCTAGTCTTAAGTAAATGACTGTATTTATTCACTCACACTGGATAACAAACTGTATCACTGACTATTTCTTCTCCCTGCCAACTCTTTTCGCAGTGCACTGGTAGAAAGAGTTTGTTGGCGTAGATGGAGTTTCGCAAAAGTGGTAGTTATGGGCTATGAGCATCTGCTCACTGTCCTGCACACAGGCTAGAGAAAACGAGGAAGGGATTTCCAACTCTCTGCTGAAGATAGGCAGTACAGCTTACAACTGAGCCCTTCACGAAAGATCAGCCTGTATTAGACATGTTAAAAGATCCTTGGTGAACAGGAAATCTAGGAAAAAACAGCCATAGGTCACTTTATTTCTCTGTTTTGAGCCAAAGGTAGGGCAAAGTGTAACTTAGAGTGGTAATTCTCAAATAGTATGGTCAGTGTTATGGAACCATGTCAGGTAGCTTGATACTGAGTGATCCTTGTCAGCCCCATAACAGAAGGAACTGATTTAATTTTAAAAAGTGTACCCTGACCTCCCAGTTGGAATGAAGATCAGGATCCAAGGAATGGTACAGGAGCCTGAGAAGGAAGGATTTCTCTCCTCAGCAATCAATTATGGACTGTAAAAGAACAGCACTAGTATATATGTTCTGAAAGTCTTTCCAAGGACTAACTATTAGAAATGGTATGGAATTAATGACTGAATGCCAAAATCTGAAGACTAAAAATCATTATTGAGATGCATGGCAGCTCTATTTTCAGTTATGTACTAATTTGGGGATTTGTAATAGCTAGTAATAAGTCCCTGAATACCTTTAACACTTCTAGAAGACAGCCAAAGATAATACCTGCTCACCTACAACGATCCCCACAATGGGTAGTGGGATGGCCCAGATCAATACATGCTTGCCATACTCCCTCTGCCTCTGTTCCCAGCATACTTCAGGAATGCTGTAAAGTTTGTAAAAATCCTGTCTGCTACTATTTTCCTTAGTTTCTGAGTCACAGGATTTCTCCCAAACCCGACTTGGCATTTTCATGGTCCCTATACATGACTAACCTCAGTCTTTACCTTGAAATCCTGGAACCAAAGTGGGGGTAAGCTCATAACAAATGCTTAAGATTTACTTTTCTTCTCTCTTGTTTTTCTTGATTATTTTTTTCATTTAATATATAAACGAAATAATATTCACAGACTGGAATATACATTTTTTTTTTCATCATTAATCATGTTAGATTAGCAGTTTCATGTTATTTCCTATATATTCATGTATTAAACATTCTCATGATCAGTTAACATTGAATCAATCCAAGTAAAATACAAGGTAAAATAGAAATAATTCTCAAAAAATATATGGAAATGTCTAAATAAAAATGCAAGACAATAAAGTGAAAAATAACTTTCAGGAAACATCCTTAAATTTAAATATTAAAAAAGGAATAATAATTAATCAATGACACACAACAGGAAGTTTTATTATCCCCTGATAATAATTCCCCCAGGCCTTCCCAGTGGTTTTCAATTCAATATATAAATAGCTTCACAGTAAATGCTAATGGCTGAGTTTCACATTCATTTTCCGTGTTATCACTGTGCAGATCTTAAGGGATGCATTCCTGACAACGTCCATCATGTTTTTCTGCAAAATGAGCAGAATTTCAGATGGGGATCTGAACGATAAGTTTTAGAGAGAAAAATATTCTTTTTTTTCTTTTTTTTTTTTTTTTAACAAATCTTGAAATAGAAGGAGTTGCTATTATGGAAAATCTCACACCTTCTTTCATATGCAAAGTGTAAAAATGTATTTCCACCTCTGAATCATATTTACGAGAATACCAAAACTCCAATAATAATAATCATGTTTCCATTAGTGTTTATATTTTGTACCCAGATTACAAAAGAACATTGTGTGGCAGCTGGAAAGAACATAAATTTAAAATGTGCTAAACAGTAACTCATCAGGTTGTCTATATGTTTTGGGAATTCTTGGATCAAGAAAAGATTAGTGAGTTTTCAATCAATTTACAAAATCTGATAGGAGGAGGCAAGGGTTTTTAATAGCTGGAAGGAATAAGAAACATTTGCCATTAGATAAGCAGATTTTAGAGAGGGTTTTATATACAAACTATGTTTTAGTACTTTTCACCAGTGTATATTTCCACTATTAAATTCAGTGCTCTGAATTTAAATAGCAAGGTAAGGCAGTCATAAATACATGCTGGGAAGGCATCATGACAAACTGGAACTCCTTAGAGCCCGGCTTACCACGTGTGATCAGCTTTGACCTATCCTAATTAATATACATTCTCAGTAGGTTTCAGAGGCAATGTTTGACAGGGTCCAGTGGTCCTGTTATCATTTTTCAACTTGCATCTCCTGCATGGAGGTACGAAAGGAAGCCCCACTTGCTTGAAGTTTCTTCTTTCAGCAAACATGCCAGAAGAACATCTTATTCTTCTTCCTATTCTAGAATTATAATTTTGTACCAGAGGTCCATCCAGAAAAAAATGCTCCTATATAGCTGTATATAACTAATGAAGACACTTCTCATATTCTCAGCCAACACGTAACACTGAACATGTATGATCAACAAAAATTAAAGTGTAGAAAATATGTAAATGTTGGCTATAATTTATATGTCTCTTACAGGTTGTTTTGCATTGGTGGTTCTCAAATTTCTGTGTATCGTAGGATAACATTACTGACTGCCATTTTCAGGCATGACAAACAAAACCACAGAGAGGAATATATATGTACTAAGATCATCAGTTCCTACACAACAGAATTAGGGATACAAACCATATTTCTTTAGCCTCAAGCCATCACACTGTTTCTAGTTATTTCTTTGACCACCTCAATACTCTTCAATAGACATTAACATAAATACTTTATTAACTATGGTTCAGATTTTCCAATAAGAATTAGGTGCACTTGATATTTCATTGCAGTGCTAAGCTTGTCACAGGGTCAAATCCTGTGACAAATTACTCTATTTCTGTTTTTCCTCAAAACACATGCTTACTATCTTTTGTAAGTTTTAAAGAACAATTCAAAAATATTCAGAAAATAAATTTAAATAATCACAGGAGGAACAAAATTTCCTGTTGCAAAGACATCCACTTACCTGCAGTTATTCTCTTTTTATTCTTATAACATGCCAGATGTTAATTTGGCTCACAACCCCTTGCATACAGCCCTATTGCAACTTTAATCAAGTGATTAAGAGAGCTGTTATTTCATTAGAGCATCCTTTTACTGTCATTGTGACACACTAGTAATAGATAAAATGGGTACTCGACACGTACTTCAAAAATTGTGCATTGTGGTTTCAACTGCAACAACATTTTGTTGCCTTTCAACCTGCAAAAATGTAATTGTTCTATACAATCTAACCTAGCAACTCTTCCACTTCTGTATAAAAGACCTTTCATTCTAAAGCAATAACTATTCCATTTGTCTTTTTAAAATATTAAAAAGAAAGAAAGAAAGAAAGCAAGAAAGAAAGAAAGAAAGAAAGAAAGAAAGAAGAATAAAGCAATGCAGATGGGTATTTTGATTTATTTTCAAAGACCTCTTGACATGAGGGAAAGACTTGCTAATAACACTCAGCCAGATACCTCCTCCATTACTTGTGATAAAATTGACCTAACTACCTAAGAAAGCACTATGCTAGTTTTCAGTTTCCTGCACTTGCTGGCCTGTGTATGCAAATCACTCTAGGGAATGGCTATGAGCAGCTGAGTGCATTTTGTAATGGATTCTGATAAGAAATGGACCCAAAAGTGCAATTAAAAGTTTATAGGGACTAAAGCAATGATAATAATATTCAGAATTAAAGTATTTGCATTATGAGCTACCTATTTTTTGAGCTATGTGTGAAAAATACCAGGAGTTTTCACTTAGATAACAAAGACAAATTATACAAAACTTAATCCTTTAGTGAATGGTATATACTTCAGATTTAAAAAATTTGAAAGTCTTTAAAATCCATCCTATCTTCACAGACACCTTCAGCTTCATACCAGCATAATTCAGCATATAATGACAAAAAACATTCAGTTATTCATATACAGTCATGATTTTTCCATTTTGGAGCACACTGACCAAGAGTTTTGGCGCTCAGCAGCCCCGTAGCTCACCCTGGTGTCCTTCTCAAGGGCTACCCCATAGCCAGTGTCTCTTACTTCCCCAGGGTGGATCTGTGATTCTTCCATTGCCTTTGTCTACAGAAATCAGATTCAGCATGACAATGAATGGGTCACTGAAGAGTTCCCCGATATTAATCCTAAAAAGATGTGTTCAAGGAAGAATTTTTAGTAGTTGAAAGAAACAGCTTTTTTCTTCCTGTATGATCAGCTACACAGCTCAGAGACTAGTGGAAAAAGAAACTGGGTTTTTTGTCCAAAATTGGATGTGATCTAATCTAAGGAGCATGTCAACTTCCTTCAACAGAGAAGCAGGTCTTTTAATTTTGAACCTGCAGAAGGACCCAATTGAGCAGGTCAATCTTGCTCCTCAATTTCAACCAAAATTTGTGAGATAAACAGATTTGTAAATAGTCATTCTTTCCACCGAAAAAAGATGGCTTTCAGAATTGCTATTAAAGAAGCATTTGACATCCTGTTATTACAGTCTAATTGCTGCACACATTCACAATACCATAAAATTGTGAGAGGGTAGGCTCTTACTTTTTGCTGGAAGTGTATTGTGATGTAAAATGTGCAGAAGTATAGGGTATGAAAGAGCTATAGTGAAATCCAATTACTGTAGTATACATATCAGCTTTGAGAAAAATGTAATAGGAATATGCAGCTCCGTGTTACTGACAGATAATCAAAGTACTGACTGCTTTTCACAAGTCTTGTAAGAAGGGATTTACTATTAAGGTTGGTTTGTTTGGTGGTGGGTTTTTTTGGAGTAGAATATGTACTGCTTCTTTAAAGATTACATAAACAACCAAACAAAAGCCAAAAGAATGAAATGTGTTAACAAAACTCACATTCAGTCTCCTGTAAACCCTCCTGCCTCCAAAACAAATGCAGGATAGCCCTGCATTTTATTATACGTTTCATCACTAGATTCAGATCCAGAGCTGTGATTAGGGCCTGAAAATCTTAGGCTAAAACTGAAAGATGCACTTCAGCTGCAAATATGTGGCAATTATCATGAAATGAAGTTCATTCCACATTTTAGCTAATCACCATGGAAACCTATATTCATTGGTTCCTAATTGGAAACATTCCAGACCTGGAAAACATTGTAAGCTTAAGACTGCATAATTTCTTATTTAAGCAATTGTACTGTTCTGCTATGTTTGCAACAGTACGCCATGGCAATTTTGACACTAACCTGAGAGATAATATATTTTTCCGAGAAGCCTGTCTTTACAAGTATTTTTCGCACTCTGGTGGGACTTCTGCCCCTATAAGATTGCTTCATCAAGCCACTTCTGCCATTTGTGACATTAATACCTGAATACCCAGACACCAGTATTATAGAATGTTGCTGCTTCAGTAATTCCAGGTTAAAAATTAATACTTGAATATTGCTAAAACCAAAAAGGTTTAAAATCCTTGCTTTTGTAATAGATTTAAGGCTAAATTTTCAAACTTTAGTGTCAATTGTTAGCTATCCTTAACACAATTTTTCAATAATTGCTTGGACTGATTTAAGCAGAGGTGACACACTGATTTCCACCGATGCATTCCTAAATCTATCCTCCAGATCTGAAATGTTCTAATAATCAAAAGTGATGAATACTTGAAGTTTTCCCTAACAGTTCCAGGACCTGTGCAGACCTTCTCTAAAAATCAGATTATTCATTTAATTAATTTATTTTCCATCACCCCTTTGTCTTTACTTCCCTGAATATTTTGTTCAAAACCACAAATCATTATTTTATATCCATATCTTTTATGTGTGTATATATGTATGATCTCAGTAATGTAATTTTTATTAAAGATGGTAATGAATTCCAGTTGCATGGATCATTTCAGAAAGGAGACTTCTAACGACAAGTTCCTAGATTATTGCTTTCTCTTTTGAACTATGCAATTACACTCTCTGGCTTTCATTAGGACTGTAGCAAGTAATTTTCCCTACCTTTCAAAATGAAGGGTTCAAGCAAGAGTTGTTTTTCTGAAGAGAAACATTCACTGAATTTCTGAGTTAGATCGTTTGCGAAGTTTCCATCTTTTTCATTCCCAGAAATATGTACTTAACAGCTCATATATTTCTTCCCAATTCCATCTGTATAATTATACTCTTTTTGGCTGGGATAGAGTTAATTTTCTTCATAGGAGATAGTATAGGGCTATATTTTGGATTTGTGCTGGAAACGGTGTTGATAACACAGGGATGTTTTCCATGCTGCTGAGCAGCGCGTGCACTGAGTCAAGGCCTTTTCTGCTTCTCAGCCCACCCCACCAATGAGGAGGCTGGGGGTGCACAAGAGGTTGGGAGGGGACACAACTGACCCCAACTGACCCCAGGGGTATCCCATACTGTATGATGTCATGCTTGGCATATAAAGCTGGGGGAAGGAGGAAGGGGAGACATTCAGAGTGATGGTGTTTGTCTTCCAGAGTAACAATTACTCATGATAGAGCCCTGCTTTCCTAGAGATGGCTGAACACCTGCCTGACTGTGGGAAGAAGAGAATGAATTATCTATTTGTTTGTGCACAAGGCTTTTCCTTTACCTGTTAAACCGCCTTTATCTCAACCCACAAGTATTCTCACTTTTACTCTTCTGATTCCCACCAGGGGCAGAGTAGTTGGGTCAGGCTAAGCTGACCATTGGGGTTAACCCACAACAATAATGAGGTTGTATCTTTCTGTTTGAAAGAAAACTGTGGGCCAGTGAAGGCATTAGGAAAACTCATACATAAAATTGCTCTCCAGTGATTATTCGGTTTGCCGTACCTCAGTGCACCATTAGACAAGAAAGAGTAAGCACAGGCTGGAAAAACCCATATGTGAAGTAACTTCTAAATTAGAGTCATACGACTAGACCAAACACAAGAGTATTGCTATGTTACAGAGGTATTGGTGTCTGAACTAGCTGTTTTTATATCAGTCCTGGTTCATCTGCAACCACCTTGTTAGATTACCATACAAATGCTTCCCAGACTGCTATCAAAAGCCCTCTACAAATATGTTTCTTTCATCCATTACCACCTTCAAGAAGTAAAAATGAATCTTTGTTGAGAAGTTAAAAAAGGGCACAAAATACTTCAAATTACTGAAAATACTTCTGGTTTGTTTTTTTTTTTTCCTTTCTGTGACTAGAAATATCTAGCATTCCTGTTCCACTTCCTCCCTGAAGCTCATTGTCCTTGTTTTTTAGCTGAAATAGAGCTGGTTTTCTTTTTAGTAATTAGAAGAGCG